>NC_046314.1:18494435-18638312 GCF_009819535.1 Lacerta agilis
AGTGTGAGAAATATCAGCTCAGACAATCAGCACTGATGAGAAAGGAGCATGCTACCTTTTGAATTTCTTTAAATGTATTCCTGTTTAGAGCCAAAGAACCATGGACAGAAGAGGAAAGATGTGAAAGTATTGCTCTGTCAATGCTTGGTCAGAAGAAAAACCACCATTTAGAGTGGTTTCTAATACCTGTATACCTGAAGAGGCATTTCCATCTCCATCGTTCAGCTGGGACACTGAGATCTAGCGCTGAGGGCCTTCTGGCGGTTCCCTCCCTGCAAGAAGTGAAGCTACAGGGGACCAGGCAGAGGGCCTTATCGGTAGTGGCGCCCACCCTGTGGAACTCTCTCCCATCAGATGTCAAGGAGATGAGTAACTACATAACCTTTAGAAGACATCTGAAGGCAGCCACATATTAGGAAGTTTTTTATGTCTGATGTTTTATTATGCTTTTATATATGTTGGAAGCTGTCCAGAGTGGCTGAGGCAACCCAGTCAGATGAGTAGGGTACAAATAATAAAGTATTAGTATTAGTATTAGTACAGGGATGCAGGTGGCACTGTGGTCTAAACCACTGAGCCTAGGGCTTGCCGATCGGAAGGTCGGCGGTTCGAATCCCCACGACGGAGTGAGCTCCCGTTGCTCAGTCCCAGCTCCTGCCTACCTAGCAGTTCAAAAGCACGTCAGAGTGCAAGTAGATAAATAGGTACTGCTCCGGTGGGAAGGTAAATGGCATTTCCGTGTGCTGCTCTGGTTTCGCCAGAAGCAGCTTAGTCATGCTGGCCACATGACCTGGAAAAACTGCAGTCAAACATCGGCTCCCTCGGCCAGTAAAGTGAGATGAGCACCACAACTCCAGAGTCGTTTGTGACTGGACTTAACTGTCAGGGGTCCTTTATCTTTATTAGTATTAGTATTAGTATTAGTATTAGTACTAGTATTAGTATTACCTCTGGGCCTCAGATCTGGAAAAGTGAGCCATTTCTCTGAGTTATGTGAAATATAGTTCAGGATCCCGGTGCTCAGTTCTAGACTTGGGAACAAGGTTGTGTTCCCGATGACATCACTTTTCTGTCACCCAAAAGAGGGAGGGCAATCTATCACTGTGACAGTTTTTTTAAGCCATCCACCAATCCTCAGCTGGTATGGGGAAGCCGGGGAAGGTCCTCCAAAAAAGATTCCATAGTCCAGGTGGAACGATTCCATAGTCCAAACGATTCCATAGTCCAAGATTCCATAGTCCAAATGGAACGAGGTAAACATATTTGCATTAACAGAAAAGGGCAGGGCATCACTTTTTAAAATAAAGGACTCACCAACAGTGAGAGAAAGCCCCGGAAGTAGTAAACAATCCCCTTATCTGAGTGAGGGTCTTGAAGGGAAATGCTCAGAAAAGGATTTACAGAAAGTAAGTGTGTGTGTGTGTGTGTGTCCCATCAGTCTATAGCTTCTGAGTTCTGATTGTAGATCAAACATTCTGTAAATGCTATCAGTTTGTTCAAACAAGGCACTTTGGTTCAATTTCAGGGATTTATTTATCTCTTAAAGAGTCCTCTTAGAGAAAATGAAACAGCTCCTTTTTGTGTGTGTGTGTGTTTTTTTTTTTATTTCTTGGCAGAATACTGTATTTTGCCGTTGTAGAGCTAGGATTCTATAACCAGAATTTTAGATGCATATCATCTACAGGACTCTGAGGGAGCAATTGCTCACATTTGCAAGTCTGTATTATTTAAGGAATATAGGAGACACACAGAGAATTAAGTGGGGCTACTGCTTTGCATCTCCCTCTCCTGAACTGATCCCCCTAATTATTTATGGTTGCATTCATATCCCAGCTTTCCTTCGAGGAGCTCAAGTTCGTGCATGTGGTTCGCAGCCTCCCCATTGTATTCTCACAAGAACCGTTTGCAGTTCCCAGACCGCAATGGGATAATGTGCGTGCATGCATGTGGCGCTATCAGATCACATGTGCCAACATTCTGAGCCAGGAAAGAATGCTTGGCAGGGAAGGGAGATGGGATTTTCTCCCCAAAAGTTTGCTTATAAATACCACATTCCTTTTGAACAGAGCTAGCTCTTCCAGAAATTCATATGCAGTCCAAGGAGATCTTGATTATATTCCAGAACTAAGCTGGAACTAGGAAGCATAAATTTAGAAACTAAACTGGGGTTGAAACAAAGTCAGGCTTTTAAATGTCTTCCAGCAGCATGAGCTTCAACTGTGGTTTCCTTGCCCACATAGCTGGCTTTGGGTGGGCTCAAAAAATAATAATGTTTGGTTCATTGCAAGGCCCCTGTCTATCAAAATGGACCCACTGTTGACACAGGAGAACATTTAATGCACCCATCGAAGAAGAACCCATCTTGGAAATACTGGATGAGATTTAGCAGGGTTCCTTGAGCTGTCACAAAGCTGAAAATATCATTTTTCGGCAAAACTGGTCAGAGCTACCATCCCGTTCTTTCCTTCTCCCTAGGCCAGTGCAGTAAAAATATGTGCCGGTAGGGGGAAGCAGAGAGATAGTTTCTCTCAACACAAGTTTAGTTCAGCTACAGAAAGGGTGCAAGTTTAACACACTCCTTTAACTTCAACCCCATTCCCACATCTTTCCCATTGGTCACCCTCATAGTATAAATAAGGGATTTTGGATTAATCTGCCCTCTACTATATTTCTTCCCTTAGCATTTTTTAATAGTGGTAGATGATATCAATAAAAGTATGCAACTCTTTAGCAATGAAAATAGTGGTACAGTAATAAAACTGCTAGCACATGTGCAAAGCTAAGCAGGGTCTGGTATAGTTTCAAATTGGATGGGGGACCACATTCTTGCATTGAAGGGGGTTGGACAAGATGACCCTCGGGGTCCCTTCCCACTCTGGTTCTTTGGTAATACATGACCTTGTGAAACAACAAGGTATACAGAAGGAAAGGTCTAGGGTCAAAAAACACATGTGACATTAAATGAGTAAACATACGCAGCATATGTGTTATTCAACATTAACAATACCAGCCAGGAGGAGAGGGGCTGAACAAGCAGGATTACAACTGAGACAGGTTCCCCTCTACTAGGCCCCACTGAAAATCTCTACCCCAAAGCTGCCATTAGCCTCAGGAAGGAAAAATTCATTGGGGCCAACAGGACTCAGCCAGAGTTCCCTCAGTTGTAAACATAACATTGACAATGTGTCTGTAAATGGCTGTTGCGCAACTTGAGCCATGTGGACAGCAAGCATTAAATTTGCCTGTGCAATTATGTTTACACACATGCTTAAAGCAGGAGTTGGGTACTTCAGGCCCAGGATCTGCAGTCCTCTCAATTTGGCCCTTGGGACTCTTCACAGTCCCCCCCCCCCCCACTCTTCAGCCCAAACAATTAACAGGTCCCATTCTGCTCCCTTCTTGGGTGCTTTTGCTCATCTGGAATGTGTATTCCAACAATGATAATGCCTCTTGCTTGCCTGGACGGGGGATGGATCAGTGAGCTGCGTGGATGCGTCAACTTTTGCATGGCTGAATTGTGTTTAAAGGTAAGAGGCTCATCCATTGCTCTCTACACTCTTGCAACTCTCCCTGACCCAATCTCCCCACATTTAGTTGTTCACAAGTGGCCCTCTGGTTTAAAAGGTTTCCCCACCCCTGGAGTAGAGGCTTGGTGCTGCCACTGCAACCCATGGATTGCAGAAGTAGGCACCTGGGACACAGTCTACAGATTGCATTAGCATTCCTTTCCCATCTGCCACCTCTGCCTTATCCTTTTCCATCCTTCAGAAGCCAGCCCCTCTGCCTGCCCAGCCCCTCCATGACAGCCAAACAATCCAGCCAAAAGCAGCCAAAGCCGAAGACACAAAAATTATAATACAGTTGACTATGTGGAAGTATGTGTATATCCTTATCTCTTATAAAGAACAAACCAGGAGTAGGATGTCTGCAGCCCTCCAGGAAATGCTGGACTACAGCTTCCATGACCTTGGTAATATGGGAGCCCTGTGCGAGTCCAAAATTGGATGACCCTCCCCAGCCTTCACGCCACGTTCCCAAATCTAGGGAAGCAAGGTACCAATATTTGGGAAGGAGGCGCATGGGCTCTGGCACATTCCTAGAGTAATAATAATAATAATAATTTATTATTTATACCCCACCCATCTGGCCGGGTCTCCCCAGCCACTCTGGGCGGCCTCCAACAAATATCAAAATACAATACAGAGTCACAAATTAAAAACTTCCCTAAACAGGGCTGCCTTTAGGTGTTTTCTGAATGTCAGGTAGTTGTTTATTCCCTTGACTTCTGACGGGAGGGCGTTCCACAGGGCGGGCGCCACTACCGAGAAGGCCCTCTGCCTGGTTCCCTGTAGTTTTGCTTCTCGCAGTGAGGGAACCGCCAGAAGGCCCTCGGCACTGGATCTCAGTGTCCGGGCTGAATGATGGGGGTGGAGACGCTCCTTCAGGTATACAGGACCGAGGCCGTTTAGGGCTTTAAAGGTCAACACCAACACTTTGAATTGTGCTCGGAAACGTACTGGGAGCCAATGCAGATCTCTCAGGACCGGTGTTATGTGGTCCCGGCGGCCACTCCCAGTCACCAGTCTAGCTGCCGCATTCTGGATTAATTGCAGTTTCCGGGTCACCTTCAAAGGTAGCCCCACGTAGAGCGCATTGCAGTAGTCCAAGCGGGAGATAACCAGAGCATGCACCACTCTGGAGAGACAGTCTGCGGGCAGGTAGGGTCTCAGCCTGCGTACCAGATGGAGCTGGTAGACAGCCGCCCTGGACACAGAATTAACCTGCGCTTCCATGGACAGCTGTGAGTCCAAAATGACTCCCAGGCTGCGCACCTGGTCCTTCAGGGGCACAGTTACCCCATTCAGGACCAGGGAATCCTCCACACCCGCCCGCCTCCTGTCCCCCCAAAACAGTACTTCTGTCTTGTCAGGATTCAACCTCAATCTGTTAGCCGCCATCCATCCTCCAACAGCCTCCAGGCACTCACACAGGACCTTCACCGCCTTCACTGGTTCTGATTTAAAAGAGAGGTAGAGCTGGGTGTCCCATCTGTCTCCTTCCCAAAGCTGGGCAAGTGCTAACTAGGCTTTGGGAAGGAGGCAGGAAGGGTCCTCCTCTGCCTCTCTCCATGGTCTCACACAATGGGCCATGCTGGCTGAGGCCAATGGGAGTTGGAACCCTACAACATCTGGAGGGCCACAAGTTCCCCCATCCCTGGCCTAAATGTCAGCTACCAGCAGCCATTCCATCAGGTTGTGACAAAGAGAAAAATTGGAGTGCAGGGCTACTTCATCAGCTTTGCCGAGCATCCAGCTCCTTCTGGGCTATCCTCGACCTGAACTAGCATGTCACTTCAAGAGTTTGCCTGTTTCTTCTTTTTTTTCTTCCCTCCACATCTCTTTTTCATTTTGTGTCATTTCTTTTGGATGCTAAGCCTGTGGGGAGGGACCGCCTTGTTTATTACTGATCTTAGGTAAGCCACTCCAAAAAATGTTTTTTTAAATGCTTTAAGGAAGCAAACAAGCCAACAATAAAAATGAAATGCATTGTAATTGTTCTGTAAGAATATATATATATATATATATATATATATATATATATATATATATGTTTTTTTCCCTCCAAGGGAGAAGACTGTTTCTAATATAAACACAGTCAGATACTGAATATTTTATTTTCTCTGAAAGATCAGATATTTATTCTGTACTCATACACCGAAGTGACTGCCTGATTGATCAGCCAAGTTGGCCTGCATTATTAGGAAATCTAAATTAACAGATGATTTATCTCTCGGCTCTGTACAAATCCACCCACAGTCTCAGATCTAATGTTAATTTTAAACACTCTTATAATGTTCCTAGAGAGGGTCAATAATCTTTTGTCAGCAGGACAAAAAGTATTCTCTAACTAAAAGAGATCAACTCTGTACCAGGAGGTTTGTGAAGGTTAAATGGCATATGGCTACAAGAAAAGAAATGTAAGTCTGATAATATACCAGGAAGCAGACCAGCTCACCTAAAGGAGAGTTTCTATTATACAGTGTTATTTTAAAAAAGAAGATATGACTGGCAGCTCGTTCTATAAGGATGCAGAACCGAAAGTTCAGAGGAATAGTAAGTGGATGAAGATCTGTTCGCTATTGAGGAAAACAAAATGTCATCTTTCCTAAGGGATTCTCAAGCACCTCGCAAATCAAAAGGGGTGAGGGTTATTTAGAGGAGCACCAAGAGGGAATCTAAAAGACCGCTCTCTAAGATGCCGAGTGGAGGAGTCAATGAGCACTAAGTTCAATGACAAAAATGTACTTCACTGAGCATATCTGAGCAGTGCCAAGAATAATTCAAAGAGCTTTCCTCAAACTGGCAGGCGTCATGGACATGAAATAGCAAAGAGGAATCATGATCTGGATCTAAACAGTTGGACATTTGAATAAGATCTTATAGATGAGGCCCTCACATTAACATATATCCACAGTGTATTCTTAAAGGCAGTTCTAAGATGCTTTAACAGGCTTGTGCGCCTTAGTCCATCTGTGTTCTTCTGAATTTATTCTGAACATTGCACTTGCTGACTTCAGATTGTGGTGATCTATTTGTAAAAAAATAAAATAAAATACCAATTCGCACATAGTTCCTTACAAAGCATTGGCCTTCATAGTTACTATGCAGGAGATGGTAATGAGAATAGATTGTTATATCCACTGGAAACTGGATTCAGAAACTTGTCTGTTCAGGGCTTCTTTGAGTTCAAATAGAAATGTAAAATGGGGGGCAGGAAAGAGTGTGTGGCTTTAAAATTGGGGTTTAAAAAGAAAAATGTGATTGACATTCTCCTTGGGAGGACTGTGCCTCAGTAACCCTGGTTGGGCAACTTCCACTAACCATTCCCCACCCATATGGAAACATAACTGGCTCCTTCATGTGCTCTCAACTGGCTAGAACTTCATCTACAGAAAACCTTTATGGGAACTAAATAATGTCTGAACAGATGCTTCCATGTTGTCCCAGATAGATTTCAGGCTTCCCAGCAATTCCAGGTGACTGAATCTGCACCGAGCATAGACTCCATAGGTCCAGACATTTTGTTTGCTTCATTGATTATTTTTCTTACAAGTACAAATGAGTATTGATTTTTACCTTGTGCAGTACCAGGTTTTGTCTCTCTTTTTCCCTCTTGCATATGGATTTCTTTATTATTTTAATATATGCTTACACAAAAACATAAGCAATGAAAATACTTGTAAAAACATTTATTCCAGGTTTATTGGTGCATTAGTTCTCTCTGCAAATAGGCACCGGTTTAAAAGTGAAAGGGATTAATTACATCTACAAAGGTCTATCTATCTACTAATGGGGGAGAAATCTGATTCAGTTCACATTTAAAGGTGAACCTACCTAATTCACAATTTCCAAAAGAATACACACCCATCCTCTGAAATTCACACTCCCCCCCCCGTGTGATTCCCTAGCCAAGCAAGGTGCACAAAAATGCATATACTGTGCTAAAATTTGCATAGTGAACGCATATACTTGTGAAAATACATCACAAAAAGGGGGGAATTGATTCTCACAAAAAATGTGTAGAAGACAAAAACGCTTGGGGGAAAACGGTACATAAGGATAAATTTGCACTAAAATGGTGGTGAATTTTCATGAGGACTTTAAAATATCATACACACTATTTATCTTAATTAATTTTAATAACTTATTTTTGTAATTATTAAGTTTTCACATCAGGTTTAGAGTACATAAAAGTAAAAAATACGGAACAATCTTAATAACAAGTGTAGGAGTAGGACAATCAAATTTTAAATCAATGACAAGTAGGTGGAGCATCTCCATGAATTTCAGAGTCATGGAAGGCAACCAGAAGTATGATGTGACCGGAGCTACTGCCCAGCACATGCCTTCTTGTGTGTGTATTCAGATACCTGAAAATGGCTCAGGTCTATGCAAAACTACAGGCCAAATTCAAAATACGTCTCATTAATAGTCCTTGCTATTATAATATCTCCCATCCAATTTTTCCAGTCTATATTTGGGAAAGCCTGATACAAACCAGAAAATACTAGTCCTTGTGCTGAACTATTTTTTTTTCCTGAGAAATTGACAAACTTGACAACAACTCCCATGCTGCTGAAATACCCATTTCCAACGTACACAGTCTTTTCATCTGAGATATACATCAGGATGGGGAAAGTGTGTGAGAATTTATCAGGGGGATTATTTTTCAGCACCCTGGACAGCTATCTTATTCGTTTTCTTTTCACGAGTGGATAACCTTCCTCTGAAGTTGGGAGACCTCTGGATTTCACATACCGCACAATAGCATGAGAATACAAGCATGTTTAAAGAGCATTTTTGAAGCATGGAGAAAACCATCCTCTTCTTCTGCAGGAGGTGATATGCTCTAAGTGGCATTATTACATTCTACCATCAATAATCCTTTCTCTGTTACCAAAGGAAATGGTTAGCCTCTGCACTTTCAATATACTTCTGAAGCAATGGAAGCTTCTGTTCATTCATTGTACCATGTTTCCTGGCAGTGTTTTGGACTTGTTGATCTTTACCCCTGGCACACTGGAAAAACAGAATTTGGAAACACTTAGAATTCAAAGCATAGCATTTTTATTTTTTAAAAAGCTACAAAGAATGAGGGGATACTTCTCAGATGGTTAGGAAAAAGGCTTCAAGAAGCTGCTTTTTTATAAAAAAAAAATCTCTGCTTTTATTTATGAACTTATGAAAATGTGAGTTCTGTCAGTGTCAACACACGTGTGTGATCTTTTATACTGCATTCATTTTCTGAAGCGCTTTGCATGATGATTTCCAAAGCGTTATGTCTGTGCCAAGTTAAGGATATCTCATGGCCAATCGGAAAATAAGAAAGATGGGATGCTTTTGACTGGGCTGAATGCATCTGAGAAAGTAGATTGTAGTTATCACTTTAATTAGACGGCTGAATATTTGACCTGCTTATTAATTAGGCACAATCACAAATTGGGTCTGAAAAGAAAAGCACCTATTCTAAATCCCACTGTCAACAGTGCACAATTTTGTGTAGCGTTTACCTGTATATAAAAACAAAGCTGCTTTAGTGCAGTTCTTAATGGACATGGCAGATCCCAGTCAATCGGGAATATGATGATACATATTATGGCAAACAAAGCATTTTGGGGGTAATGTTTCAGAACAGGTAAGCCCTTCCCTCTTCTTTTCACAGAAAGTTCGCCAAAATTACTGCAAGAAGTGAGGGGAGCCTTTCAGCACTTCTTGAACGTTCCTGAAAGTCACCCATCTCCCTAGTTCAGCCCTAATCTAAATGGCATTTAAATCAGCCAAGTTCCCTTTGTCGCTGTGCCCTAGGGAGGAGTGTGTGTGTGTGTATTGACTGAAAATGAAGCTCCATGGTATCTCTATTTGGTGGCCTCTCTTGATGCCCCTTGAATAGGAGTCTGATAAAGGCTCTTTGTTCACTACTCAGCTGTGATTATTTCAATAGCCTGCTGCCCCTTACCAGATTACTCTCCAGGCTCTGGAAATGAAGGCAATCTGGGGCCTCTTTTCCTATTTTAATAAAGAGGCACAGTTCAGATGAAAAGTGTCATTTTAATATCCCCCCCCCAACTCTCTGCTCAGTTTGGCAGCTAGCACAGCAGAGGTGTTGTGAATTCCCAAGTAGTCACGGGAAAGCAGGAGGACTGCAGCTAAAATGTTCTGTGCGAGAGAAATCTGAAACATGTCTCCATGTCTGTTATTCTGCCACTGAAAGCTCTGGCTGTCTGTGATGGTTTGTGGATGTCTGAATGTGCATCTATAGAATGCATGTATAGAATCCAGTGAAGCTGGAAATTGTGGGAGTGGAGAGATTAAAGAGTTTGACCGGAAAAGGTACTCACAACCTGTGTACCAACAAAATCTTAAAATGTTTGGCCTTACAAAATTACGTTTTGTTCCCTAAGGTAGGGGTGGGGAGGTTTAGTCCTGGAGGTCAAGTGCAGATGTCCAGGACTCTCTATCTGGACCTTGTGATTCTTCTCAGCTATATTCCCTCTCCCCATGTCACATCTCTCACTGTCCTGCTTTGCTCCATCACTGAGTGTTGATGTTTTTTGGAATATGGGCTTGAATTCTGAGAACTATTCCTGCCTGCCTTGAAGGAGGATAAAGAGGGATGTGAATGTGTGAAGAAACTAGCCCACTGTACAATGGTAAAAATTACATTTGTTGCTTTGCCCACTTTTCCCCACCAATGGTGTGTGGTCCCCCAGAAGGATGCCAAGAAGGGAATGCGATCTGGGGGCTGAAAATGCTTCCCCTACTGTGTATTACATTACCACTACATCATCTGCATAGAGTGTGATCCTCAGATGATGATGATGATGATGATGATGATGATGAGCAGATCCCTGGGTGGGTTATAACAACAATTTAAAATTCAGAATTCAGAATTCAGATCAGTTAAATCAAATAGCTGTCACAGGAACAAAGTGGGCCCTGAAAACACACAAATGATGTCTCAAAGACCAGTGTAAAGAGATATGGGCATTTTACCATGTACTTTATAATCTTCTTATCCTTTTATAATCACAAGAAAGGAGATTCTGACGAAACCTTAGAGAGAGTTTCCTGACGATAAGAGCAATTTGGCAGTGGAACGGACTCCCTTGGAACCTTGGTATCTGAAGAAGTGTGCATGCACACGTAGTTGGTCTCTAAGGTGCTACTGGAAGGAATTTATTTTATTTTTTATTTTGTTTTGACTATGGCAGACCAACATGGCTACCTACCTGTCCCTTGGAATGTGGTAGACTTTACTTCGTTGGAGGTTTTCAAACAGAGATTAGATGGTCATCTGCTATGGATGCTTTAGTTGTGATTCCTGCATTGCAGATGGTTGGACTAGGTCCCTTGGGGTCCCTTCCAACTCTGCAATTCTATGATTATATGTTATTTCATTCTAAGATAGCTTTTGCCAATGACCTTCAATGACTGGATGACATTCAAAGTCCATCCTAACTCCTGTCATTCTCTATAGACGACATTGCTTACATGTGGCATGGCATCGTAGCTTCAGTTGCATAGATTCCAAGTGAATAGACAAATGTTGGACTTACAGTGAATAGACAAATGTTGGACTTAATTCCACCACTCTCACTCTACCACTGACAACCATCCATTTCCAAAGTAGTGGTGAAGCTTGGACTAACCATAACACAGGATATCATATCCATACCGATGTAAGTTGTTGGCATTTTAGAGCCTGAGTGAGCATGGAAGTCCCTTAATACAACATGTAAAACCCAAAAACCTTTTTGTTAAACAAATCTGTGGGTGGATCAGTTCAAGGGGAACCAACACATTTAATATGTGGAATGTTGTGTGCAGAGTGTCCCAGGGCTATGGGATATATCAAGCATTGGAGAGAGAGCATCCCAACCAATGTGAGAACTCTGCTGTTGGATAGGGCCCCTGTCTTGGGTGCCTCCATCAGGAAACATTCAGGAGTGTGCCGGTAAACACCTGGGATCTATAGGATCCAAAACTCTTATCTGACATGACCCCCAAATGGGGAAAAAAACTAGTCCCACTCTGAATTGTGTCTACATTTCTTGCCTTAAAAAGGTAAGGGATCCCTGACAGTTAAGTCCAGTTGCAGATGACTCTGGGGTTGCGGCACTCATCTCGCTTTACTGGCTGAGGGAGCCGACATTTGTCTGCAAACAGTTTTTCCGGGTCATGTGGCCAGCATGACTAAGCCACTTCTGGCGAACAGAGCAGCGCACAGAAATGCCGTTTACCTTCCCACCGGAGCGGTACCTATTTATCTACTTGCACTTTGACGTGCTTTCAAACTGCTAGGTTGGCAGGAGCTGGGACGGAGCAATGGGAGCTCACCCTGTCGCAGGGATTTGAACCGCTGACCTTCAGATCGACAAGCCCTAGGCTCAGTGGTTTAGACTACAGTGCCACCCGTGTCCCTAATTTCTTGCTTTACCTCAATTGTTTCCAACAAGAGGGGAAATGCTTCTCTTTTAAAGACTCTGGAAGCAGACAAAGGAATGCAAATTTGTCCTCTCCACCATGCAAGCTGAAGCCTTAGAATTGAAGACTGACACATATAAGTACTGTTCCCATGGCTATGTCTTGCTCAAAATGGACCCAAATATTTTGATAAAAGCTGTGTAACATTGGATAGTATGTGAACCTGCTGAAAGATGAGTAAGACAGACCCTTCGTTGTTGTTGTTGTTGTTGTTTCCAAGGACTACTTTAGAGTCATTAAGCCTAAACCAAATACATATGTTTTCAATAGCTTTGGTACTAAGCATACCACACAGCAGCTATTTAGCTTATGATCCCAACTCTATTTGAAGGCAGCCGAAGTACATTTTGCCATACAACCCCAACTGCCACATAATATAGATTTTCCCATTCCAAAAAATATTGCTATCAAGCATCTTGTAACACTTGCACTGCTGTACGCCTTTAGTGTGATTTACTTTGACAGGAGGCAATGCACACTTTATTGTTTGACCCTTCATGATCTATCCATGTACAGCTCTCTTTTAGATAGGATTGCTTTGATTTAATCTTTCAGTCAGCGCCATTGGGTCCTTGCCTCATGTCCCATCCCCCTTTCTGGGGAAGGTGCTACTGAAGTCTGAAAATGAAGAAGACCATTCACTCTGAAGATGTATGGACAACTGCAAAATTGTACCAAGTTTTCATTGCATACACCCTGGGTAGATAAAAAGGCATGAACTACCAGTAGCTATTTCCGCAGAAAAAAAAACTCCCTCAGTGTGTTGGAATAAATTATATTCAAGCCAAGTTCTCAGTGGGCTGAAACTAAAAAGAAAGGCTTTAAAAATATGTTTTTTATTACTGCATTTATATTCCAATGAGCTCACAAATCCTTGCCCTCTCCATATTATCCTCACTCGTGGCTCTCTCATGCACCTGGTCCAAGCAGGATGACCCTCCCATTGCATCAGATGATGCAAGGGGGTTCAGTATCCTGCTTAGCACAGGGTTTGGGTGCAGGGTAGAGCTCTTCATAGAAAGCTCTCTTGCACACCCAGACCAAGCATGGAGGCTGCCTTAAAGGCAGGCATGGGCACACTCTGGCCCTCCAGATGTTTGGGACAACAATTCCCATCATCCCTAGCAGAGAGGACCAGTGGTCAGGGATGATGAGAGTTGTAGTGCCAAACATCTGGAGGGCTGGAGTTTGCCTTTGCAAAAGCACTGTTTGAAGCAGCTCACACTTCTCTTAAGACTCCTCTCCCTTACCCTGCTGCTGCTGACCTGCTGTCTTAAAAGAGGTGTGAGTGCTTTTGCAAAGACCTATAATCCCCACACATCAGGTGACATGTGAGGATTAAATCCTGCTTCCTCAGCGGCATGATCCTGTTCTCTGCTGGTAACAGGATGCACATTCAATGCAGGATTAAGCCCTGTCCTCCCACATATCAGCTGAGATCACCAATGCTGTCAGGTGATGGGTGAGTAGCACATGATTTGGGAGGAAATGGACATGCAGGCTAAATTGAACCCCCGGTGGACCTAGATTGTTTAGAGGGCTGCAGGTTCCTCACCTCTGCTCTGTAAACATCATGATTCAGAATTTACAGTATATAATAATTTTAATTTATAATAATAATTTATTATTTATACCCCGCCCATCTGGCCGGGTCTCCCCAGCCACTCTATAATTTACAAATACTATGCCAGTTTCCATAAAGATTTCTCCGTCCCATTGAATTTTAAAACACAAATAAGAAAAATAAAAGATAATGACACAAACATACAAAACTCAAAAACAACAGAGAAAACTAACTTAAGAAAATGCAAATAACTTTAAAATTTCTAAAATTCACAACAGGATAAAAATATGCACACACAATCTTTCCATCTTTCTTTTCTTTTTCTTAACTTTTATGTCATCATTTAAACTACAGCTTATGTTCGGTCTCATTCAACCTTAGTTCATCAAATTCCAAGAGTTTAAATTCAAGAGAACATGTTAATAAGTGAGGAATTAATTCTGGCACAAGAGTACATCAATCATATCCTCAGCCATCAAATTATTCAGAAACACACACTCTCTGTCTCGGGTCAGTAAGTCACAACCCTGCTAATACTAGGGCAGCAACCGAAGAAACAATTTAGCATGAAGGGCTGTGGATCTCAGTGGTTGCAGAGGACATGCACTGCATGTAAAAGGTGTGAGGTTCAATCCCTAGTGTCTGAGGATTATAAGATGTAATTCTGATTTTGGTGTTGAAGCTGAAAGAAAAAAATGCTGTCACCATGGGCTCTGAGCATCAAAACATCTGGATTCTTTTTTGAAAACTATTTTTTAAAAATATATTTAATTGAATTTGTATGTTGCTTAACTGTAAATAAAATCTCTTAAGTGGTTTACAATGAATGTTCTCTCTCTATGGGAGAATGGGGTGTGTCTGAGAATCCTGGAAGAAAGTCAACATAGCACGAAGAAGATTGTTCTGTCAACATTAGCATATATTCTTGCTTCATGGAATGATATCTAATCTCTGCCCCACATGCCGCTATGGGGGAGGGGGTCTCCTGATACCTCCCAGAGCCATTTTGGGGTGTGCTGAGGTGTGAGTGGGGAAACTACTGAGATATTAGTAGTTCTAGAGTGTGCTTCTGCCCACTTAGTTGAAACTGGCCCGCAGAGAGATTCAGTCCTGGGACAGATCAATCAGTTCTTCAAAGACATTGGCAGTGTGGAAATCTACTGTGGAGTAACGAGTTAAAGAAAATATTTTAAAAATACTTTAAAAAAACCAGAAGCCTTTCTATTGGGTACAGTGGGTGAAGAGATACCAAGGGAAGGTAAAGACTGTTTATGTATGCAACAACTGTGGCAAGAATTCTTTTAGCCCCAAAATGGAAACAACAATAAGTACCAATGAAAGAAGAGCGGCAGATGAAGATGTAGGACTTTGCAGAAGTGGCGAAGCTGACAGGGAAAATCCGAAACCAGCACGATGAAGCGTTCTAAAAGGACTGGAGCAAATTTATACGATATCTGAAAGATTATTGGAAGCAATTAACATCACTAGCAGGGTTGTCTGAAGACTTGTAATGAGAAGTTTTCCACTTTTCTGTGTTTATTTAAATTTTGAGCTGTTTTGTAATGAGTGTAATTGGAATTGGAAAATGAATTCAAAATAAAGTTTAATTTTGAAAGCCATGAGGCAGGAGGGAAAGAAGTTGATAGGCTCTAAAGAGCCAAGGAGGTAAAGTGTGCATGCACACGAAAGCTCATACCAAGAACAAACTTAGTTGGTCTCTAAGGTGCTACTGGAAGGATTTTTTTAAAAAAAATTGGTTTTTAATGATGTGAATGTATATTATTAAATGGAAAATAAATTTGATAGATAGATAGATAGATAGATAGATAGATAGATAGATAGATAGATAGATAGAGGTAGGTAGGTAATCTGCTGTGAAGTACTGCTTTCCTTGCTCCTCTTCCAAGGAGATCTCACTGTGTAAAACAAATGCTGACTAAGTGGAATGACCGCTCCCCACATCAAATGGGGGGGCGACGTTTGCGTGGTCACGCGCAACCCCCTGAATTCCTGGGCGACACCTGGTAGTTCAGCTGGCTGTGCCCTCCCCCAGAAGGGATACCTGGGGTCTCCGCCTACCCCGGTTAACCATCCAATCCCACCTGGGGGAGGCGTTGCCAAGGGATTGGCCAGGTAAGGGGAGGGACTACCCAGTCCACACAACAGAGGGTTCCATCACTCATTTATAAAAGCATTGCTACATCTCCCTTTCATAAAAGATCAGGGCAGTTTACACCATTATAAAAAACAGAAAAAAGCATTAAAAGTGGTTCGGGACATGGTATCGTGGTGGTGGTTTGTTTCATAATGGGAGGGATACGTACGACAGTGCGAAAAATTGCCTCATTTGTTGGAGAAACAGTGCTCCCCTCTTTGCAAAAACATTTCCTTATTAACTTGCACTGTCATTGCCATCATTCTTGGTTGCCCTCAGTGACATAATCGCATAGAGAGATCTGGTGATGACATAGAATTATTGCTGCTGTCGTTTCTGTGGTTATTTAAATATCTTTACCTGCCCTTCACCATGAGGTCCCAGAGTAGGTTAAAACAGTCTAAAGATCCAAAACAGCTAAAACAGATTATGACATCATTTTTGTTCACTATATAATCCCTGACTGGCTGTGATTCATCCTGGAAAGAGGAAGAAGAAGAAGCAGCCACAGGAAACAAACGAAAATAAGAAGAAGAAGAAGAAGAAGAAGAAGAAGAAGAAGAAGAAGAAGAAGAAGAAGAAGAGGAGGAGGAGGAGGAGGAGGAGGAGGAGGAGGAGGAGGAGGAGTTTGGATTTGATATCCCGCTTTTCACTACCTGAAGGAGTTTCAAAGCAGCTAACATTCTCCTTTCCCTTCCTCCCCCACAACAAACACTCTGTGAGGTGAGTGGGGCTGAGAGACTTCAAAGAAGTGTGACTAGCCCAAGGTCACCCAGCAGCTGCATGTGGAGGAGTGGAGACACAAACCCGGTTTCCCAGATTACGAGTCTACCGCTCTAACCACTACACCACACTGGCTCTCACACCACACTGGCTCTGAGCAGGGGGAGGGGGTGGGGATGGTGAGTATTCACAGTGCCTAAATAATGTCCACTGCTTTTACTGTATTCAAAGTACAGAATAGCCCTGGGGTCGGCAAACTACAGTCTGTGGGCCGGATCCAGCCCAATTGCCCTTAGGACCCAACCCGCAGATGTTCCATGGGTCGGTAATTCTGTTTGTTGTTGTTTTTATTTTTTTGTTAATTTTTTCCCAGCACTGCCATTTTTTTCTTGGCACCATTTCCCCCCTCCCTCTCACACACAGCAGTGCCTCCTCCCTTCCTCCTCCTGGCTCCCTTCCTCCTCCTGGGAGAGCGCAGTGCCGACGGCAGCAGCATAGGTAGGTAGGGGGAGGGGAGGGGCTTGGGGAGAGAGGGGGGGAGAGAGAAGTCCCCTCTGCCCGTGCGCACACCCGCCTGTGCAGTCCGGCCTGCCACAAGGTCTGGGGGGCAGTGAACTGGCCCCCTCCAAAAAAAAAATTGCTTACCCCTGGAATAGCCCTATAATTTTGTTAAACTCCCACCCCTGCTATAGTTTGTCACCAGCATGGTTTAATGCTCAGCTCCTTAATATATCTTCTTCTTTTTTCATCTTATTTCCAGCTCTCCTTTCCACTGGCATTAAAACCCCTCAAGATTACCATGGGGGATATCCGAGAAAGACAGAAAACGAGTATTTATATCTTCATTTCAGGGCTTCTTTGGGACCTGCCTACTTGTATTTCCCCAGCAAAGGTTCTGCATCAGAGCAGCCCACCTTTTACAGTTGAGGAGGTCTGGATGGAAATTACTCCCCCTGGATTTCATCAGTGCCACTGTTGGTGTCAGTCAGAGATGCTCACCGAGGAGCTGCGTGAGGTGTTCACTACTCCTTGGGGGTTCAAGCATGCTAGTTCTGCACATCTCATGGCTTTGCTCGGCCCAGGGAAGGAAAAAAAAGTTTGATGGCACCATACCCAATAAATGGAAAATTTATGTGCCATGTGTTTCCCTCTTGGGCAATTCTCACTGAATTCAATGGGAGTTCTGAGTACCTCCCAGACAATATTCTGCCCTGTAATGAATAGGAGCTTCAAAATACCCTATTTTAGCCTTATTTAGTTCTCCTTAAATTATATGTACACATAATTTTTGTTATTATGTGCTTATATTCCACTTTTTGTCATAAGCAACCTCAAAGCAGGTTACATATATATATTGCCCCCATAACCACCCTGTTCCCTAAGGAACTAGACAACAGAAGGCATATTGGTTTGGGATCATATAAAGCCACAACTTTATTGGTTACAGATGTGAAGGTTTGGCCATAGGCATTATGGTAAGCAACTACGTATGTCACTCCTGCCCATCCACTGGGAGTGTTTCTAAGGGTGAAGCCAGTGGGGTGGGGGAATGCCCTATGACCTATGTCAAATTGAGGCGTCCTCCAAGTGTTCCCCATTGGAGAAGTGGTATGGCCCTAGCCCCCATCTGGGCATCAGACAGGAGCCACTCTTCCCAGTTCCTTTTAACAGGATACCCCAACCTATGGAAGGGCAGGAAGAGGCTACAACCTCCCCTGCAACCAAGACTAGGCTTACCCCAATGCCTTACAATGTTGTGACTATTGCTATGAGGTAGGAGAAAACCCAAATGGTGGAGCCAATTTGCCAGATTTTTTTTTTTGGGGGGGGGGAATCCTGAAAATATGGCAAGCAACGTTGTCAATAGCAAGGTGCTACCAACTGCAAAAAAACCCTAATCTGAGGGTGTGTGGATGCCATGGCAAGAGAGAGGCCAAAAGATGCAGCAGGCCAGGAATTTATCTTTGCCCTGGGTACAGGGCCAAGAGGCGCTATTGGTCAGTTTGCCCTGTGCCCAGGGGAACACCCTCCAATTCCTGCTGCTGTTGGCCAATTTGGTTGCAGGAGGATGATCTGGCCTGCAATAGGCCAGTTCACAGAGGAGACCCGGTTCCCCTCTCACAAAGCTGCCCACCCGAGAAAGGGCAAACAGACTTATTTTCTCTTTAAAATGCACATTCCAAAATGTATTTTATTTCAGCATGGGCATTTAAAAATCCATTTCTATGTGTTTTTGAGCTGAGAAACACATCATAACATTTGGAGAAGTGCCAAATCCATTGTACAACTATCTTTGTGTCTGCTCTTTCGTATGTAATCTGTTTGTATCAGGATGCGCAATGACCTGATTTCTTAAGCACCCTTAACTGCTGGGCTACTGCATGTGGTACTTCCAGGTTACCACTTCCAAAAAAGGGGTAGGCTGACTGACAGCCAATGTGGGAGACTGTGAAAAGCAATCTAAGGATGCCAATATAAACATAACCCCATGCAATTTTATTTGCATGTGTCAACATCAGCTTTCCATAGCTTTAATTCAAGGTGTAACAGGTTGGCAAAGAAAAAGACATTCTGGCCCAAATGATCCTACAAGTTCTGCACAAATATACAGAGAATCTAAAACGGGTTAGGCAATCTATAGATGAGAGGCCTTACATTTAGCTGAACATGTACAGCAAAATATCTATTAAAATGGCCTATACAAGTTGCATTACAAATGTCTGCTGCATTATTCCACATCAGTGCACGCACTAAAGTAGCCCGTCATCCTGTAGTTGGCAAAAGAATGTTCTAAAAGGAGTACATGCATTATTTCACATCCCTCTTGACAATCTGGATAGCCTATTTAAGCACCAGCATCTCTGTCTTTCTCTCTGTCTCTCAATAATGCATAGAACGGCAAAAAATGAGCAATTTATGCACATCATATTCATATTTATTTTTATATCCAGCTACTCCTACAGTCTAAACTCAGTGCAGTAAATAGCTCATGCTAATTACTTTAAAACCCATTACATTTTAAAGTCTCATAGCAGATGCAAACACCATTTCAAATGATCTCATTGTGTTGTCTACATAATTCATAAACCCTTATTGGAATGCAAGCCTTGAAGAATGAATTTTGGGTGGTGGGGTGACAGTGAGAAAGAGAAAGAGATTTTCCCACCCCCAACTTCATTGTGGAAAGATGCAAAACATGAAGGGTGTGTGTTTAATGATGATAGTGAGTGGTACACTAGATAGAAATTGCTTTATTTGTTTAAATTGGTTTTCTACCTGATCCTAAAAGCTCAAAGCAGATAACAAAAAAAACACACACACTGAAAATATAAAACTAATGCATGGCAAGTAAAAATATAATCCATTAAAATAAATCCACACCACTATATCCCCAAGGCATTAAATTTCTTCCCCCACCCTCAAGATTCAGAAAGATCTTTCCAGGTCTTCAGAAAACAGCATTAGCAGGGTATTTCAGATTCAAAGATTCTGAGGATTACACTCAGGTGCAAGGCTGACAGGGACAAGAAATGTTTTGCCTGAAGGCGCGGAAGTCCCATTGCGGTAGTGGAGCTAGTTGCGTTGGTTTCTGGTAGCACAACAACTTTGTAGAATCTGGGCCTAGATTAGGGGGTGCAGGGCAGGCTGCATACCACACACAACACTGACCCGCAGCCCCTTATCATTTGCTCTCTGCCCTCCAACAAGTTCTGCTGCCTGAAGCAGCCACCTCACTCTGACTCTGAACCGAAAGGCCAGGCCCAAATACCACAGTTCCTTGGTTGTTGTTGTTTTGGTCCATTAAGCCAAATGTACTCCACACACTACATTTGGTTTTGCTGTTTCCTGTCCGGGACTGCAAAAACAAGGGAGTTGTCCAAAACCTGAGTGAGCACAATGGGAAGACATGTTAGGTTTGATAGCTAACAGGCTGTGCTGATGTGCGTAGGCTAGTTGTGTATTCCTTCCAAAAATACTGAAGGGTGCGTCTAGATGGGGGCTGTCAACATCTTTGAGTGCAGCGGTCCTTAGCTGGGCATGCAGGAATTGCCCCCAATAAATGGCAGCTCTTCCTTTCCTCCTGGCTTCTCATTCATTTCTTTCCATCCTACAGCTCCTGCTCTGATGGTGAAGGAAATGAAAGGGATCCAGGGAACCAGCTACTTCTGAAAACAAAGAAATTATTGGGGAACTTCATCCTAGCCTTATCTGGGGCCAGATGCACTTGACCCAGCTGAACTCTTGGCAAGATCGTAAACTCTTATCTAGCAAATCCCTCCTGCTCTGAGGATGTGGCTGCCTCACTCTGCACCTTCCTTTGCTGGGCTTTATTTCCTCTAGTAAAAAATGGATACACAGTGTGCACTGTACCGACTGTCAGCATATTTTAGTGTTCCTTATACATATTTTAAAAGCTTTCACATAATACTCTGGCTATCTCAAAGGCGTGTGCTGCAATTCCCTGTTCTATCCTGTAATATTTTATTGGACTCCTTAACTGATCTTGCTCTTTGATAGCTGGTGAGAAACCGTCGGGAGATGGATCTCACATCTCTCTTGCTGTATCTTTCTATATATGTTTTTCACCCCCTCCAATGCTCTTGTTTAGCTGTTTAGTATATTTTTGTGTACCAGATATGTCACATTCCTCCTCGTCTTCTCACAGGACCATTGGGTCAGATCATCTCCTTCAGTGCCAGCTGAGAAAGAGATGAAAGCTACAGAGAACTGCTACACAGCGGCTGCCTACCTATCTGTGGGCAGGCAGGGAGACTGTTTAATGAGGCAATGCCCCCTCTTTTCACTTTTGGTTGCTACAAAGCTCCTCCATTTAAGAATAATAAAAAAGAACTTTTCTAGGTCAGACATGGCTTTTGCCAGACCCTGTGATGTTCCTATTAGCCATTACCAGGCATTTCAGGCGAGCCTGTGACAAAGATTGTCCTCTTTATCACTTCACGGTTGTTTGCCTTCTTGAGTTGCTTTGAACATGGAGTTGCATCTTAAGTCCACTTCATAGGAAATACTTTTCACCAAGATTTTATAATGATGGTCTGAGGCACACATAGCACCTTGGCTTGAAATGGAATGGGCACATCTAAAAAGAGTTGATCTGGGCTCAACTTCCATTCCTGTTATTTTACTGTTTTAATTGTTATGCTTTTAAACTGGCTTGTTTTATCGTACATTTTAATTAAGGATGTTTCAATGCCCTGATGGCATTGTTATTGCACACTTTAATTATGTATAGATATTATAATTGATTTTATAGTTGTAAACTGTTTGGAAGCCACTTTGGCAGATAAGCAGTAAATCTATCAATCTATCAATTAGTCATTTGAATCATGCCCACATTAATTCACGGGTGCTCATGCCTCTTCTGAGCTAAGAACCTGTTCTGCTTCTGATGATGTCACTGGCAGCATTAATAAAAATAAATAAATAAATAAATAAATAAATAAATATACTGCTTAATGTCCAAATAGGCTTCTAATTCTTTTACAAGAATTAAAACAGAGCATAATTAAAATATGAAATAAAGCAATTCCATGAAAACATTCTGGTTCCATGAAAACAATACATTAATTAAAACAGGAAATGCAGGTCAAGAGTTCAGGGGTATCCCTGTGTAAATGAAAATGGGACCTCTTTTATTTCAGCAGGGAGTGCATTTCATGATGCTGGTGCCACCTGTGAAAAGGTCTATTTGTACATCACCACAAACCACAGATCAGCTCCTTGTCCAATTCTGCTCCTTGATTCATGCAACAGGCTGGTGGGCTGTATGTGACTTCTTCATAAGTTAGTAAAGGTAAAGGGACCCTTGACCATTAGGTCCAGTTGAAGAAGAAGAAGAAGAAGAAGAAGAAGAAGAAGAAGAAGAAGAAGAAGAAGAAGAAGAAGAAGAAGAAATTAAGCATGGAGCAACAACAGTAAAAGAAGCTTAGAAAGTTGTGATGTTCTGGTGCAGCAACACATTCTGGTTGCTATAATCAAGTATGCAGTCTATTGGGATCTGCAATTTGTATGGTGTCTCAATCAAACTATAAAGTGTAGAGAAGGAAAATACATACTAGCATTCATTTCACACCACAGAAAAGAATAACAAATGGAACCATTCCACACTTCTTCAAATTGTGGGATCTTTTTTGGTGGGGGAGGCAGGTGGCAAGGAGACACCCAAAATCTCACCCAGCTGATCCCTTTCTACAACGTGATCCAATTCACTATCCAGATTCCACAAAGCACAGTATTAGGAATAAGGCACAACTGTAGAACAGATGCAGTATAAAAGGTATCTGTCAAAGAAATATTTCCACGAGACTTAAGTGTCAGGCAAGTCAAAAACTACAGCAAAAGAAACCAGCCCCCAGATTCTCTAGCCATTCTGACTTCAGGTGATGGGGAAATCCTTCTCAATATCAAATTAAAGCAAGTGATTATCACAGAATTTTTTGGAGCTATCAGGTAGCATAGTGCAATGGGTGTGACCCGTATAGTTGTTTTGGTACACATTTCTTTCTATATGCTGTCCTTTACTATGCATATTTGCAGTTACAGAGTGTCCAAACACCACATGCACACAGATAATAATCCACAGGAGACTGGGCAAGCTGGACAATTGGCCTGATTCACTATTCAGATCCTTTTGTTGTCCTAAGCAATCGAGCATCTATCCCTGTCCTTGATTCAGGCTCAGAAGGGGGTGGGGTTTTTGCCAATCGGCTTTGTTTCTGCATCACAGATTTGTTTTTGCATATATTGAGCTCCTGGCATTTAAATATCATAAATTATAATCACTCATGTCAGTGTGACACGCTTTCTAAAATTATTACTATTGCATACCATGACACTACCTTGTCTCTTGTGTTTTGAAAAGATGCTGGGATAATGCTAGGCCTTTATTACTCATACCTGCGGTTCTGAGCCCTCCACATTGTAATGAGAGCCGTAGTTGCTGGCAGACCTGCCAGTAGCATATTTTCTTGCAAAAAATGGATTTCCAAATGACGGAAGATACTACTCTACAGAGAAAGAAGCTGCTGAAAACAGCATTAGTTTATCCCTGTTTGGTGCCTCAGTCCTTGATGCTTCACAGGAAAGCAACACTAGTGAAATTGTTCAGTTAGTGACCGAACTCATATTGTAGTTGAGGTCCCACACCATACACTTGAACCAAGCTATGAGCCATTGACCAGTCATGCAATGTGGCCTGCCAGATGTTTGGCTATTCACTGTTATTGCAGCCCCAGGCAGACAGCAAAAACAAACAAGATGTTGAATGATCCCTCTGATGATCCACTATGTATGGCTGGTGGGCTGTATTTGTATTGGGACATAAGGAAAACCGACAGCCTATCAATGGTAGCCCCAAGCCAATGAATATTCCTATTGGTCCCAGGCTTGGCTGCAAGTCTGGTGTGGCTCAGCATGGGGCTGTCTAGCGTCCCTGTGGTGACAACTATAAAAAGCCCAATTTATAATTTTGAAAAGTTCATCTGCTGGAAACAAATTTTAATGAGAATTCATTAGTTAACAACAGCAGTATAATTTGTTTGTTGTCGTCTTCCTATCCTGGTGTGCTATCAGTGGTGACAATAACCCTGGATCCTGGCCAACGACAGACCGAGCTCACTGCTGATGCCAGCCACGTGAGGAATTGTTGCATGAGGAAAAACAAGCCCACAGTTTCCTTGAGTAGACAGAACTAGTTAAATGGTTCTTTACAAGGCTTTTTTTTCCAGCTGGAACTCACTGGAACTCAGTTCCGGCACCTCTCAGGTGGGCGCCATTGCCATTATAAGATAACAAGGGAGGCATTCACGATGAGTTCGGGCACCTCTTTTTCCAGAAAAATAGCACTGGTGACAGGTAACCCTTTACCTTCACTTCCTCTGCATTCCTGTGCGGGGTCATTGTGTGGGCAGGCTTGCTATCTGAGGAGAAACCGCAACAGCAGTTTATCAGCATTGGGCAGCTGCCATTGTAATTACCCAGAATGCCCCGCAGTGCGTGATTACAACAGCGGCCGCCCATCATTCATCAGAGCCTGTAAAAGTGGGGCTCAGGGCAGCAATTGGCCTTTGAAAGTTGCCTGACAATGCTGTTTGCTTCCTCAGGGCTTGAGGTGTCTGCAGCTCTAATCAGATAAAAATGCCCTTGAAGTGAATACGTTCAGTTTTCACACCTCATGACCTATGCATCAGCCCTGTGTGGGTTACTCGTTCCAAATATGAAGGCAAGGTAGATGAATTTCGATGCATATAAAAGTTATAGAAAGATGCCCTCAGGCAAGCGCTGTTGGGTTTTCTTTACATTTAGATTTAAATATAACTTTAATTAACTGTCTTTTAAAAGGAAGTATTCCCTTTTCTTGTCCTAAACATCCCATTTTTATACGAAGAGGAGCTTCCCTCCCCCTCTCTTCTGATCAGCTAATAACACACTGAACCCATTTCCTGCAGTCACAGAAAATCATTTTTCCCCTTCACAGATACTATCACTCTTACAATAACTTCCAGTTCCAATATTTTACTACGTTCAATCTATCAGTGTAAGACGCATTTATGTCATCCTTATCCATCCGGCACATTTGGTTTGTCCTTCTCTCTCATTATGACCCCATCCCACTAAATGATTTACATTGCTGCCTACTTTACTGCATTGTAGAGAAGAGCGATGCTGAAACCAGAACTTATATTACAATGCGATAAAATTAATTTCCATGGAGAAAGCCACTTTTGTACTATTCAAGTGATAATCTTGGGGTGTGCGGGGGATGGTAACAGATTATTACTGGTTAGACAGCTTGGGCTATTCTGTGTTGAGTGAAATGATTGAGTAAAGTTATTATTTTGAGACAGTCAAAGCCTCTGAACTGAGCCTCTTCCCTTCATAATTATTTCAAAATGATCTTTGGAGCTTAGGGGAAACTTCAGGACAGAACTTCATTAATGAGCATGGAGCCAATTTGCCAAAGTGTTAAATAAGTCACAGCTGCCAGGGGTCTGTGAAGAGAAGCCCTGCTGGATCGGGCAAAGATCCATCCAGTTCTGTATCTTGCTCTCACAGTGGCTAGTCAGATGCCTAGGGAAGACCACAGGCAGGACTTGAGTGCAACAGCAGTGAGAGAGAGCCAGTGTGGTGTAGTGGTTAAGAGCAGTGGACTCTGCTCTTCTGGTGAACTGGGTTTGCGTCCCCGCTCCTCCACATGCAGCTGTTGGTTGACCTTGGGTTAGTCACACTTCTCTGAAGTCTCTCAGCCTCACTCACCTCACAGAGTATTGGTTGTGGGGGAGGAAGGGAAAGGAGATTGTTAGCCGCTTTGAGACTTTTTAGGGTAGTGATAAAGCGGGATATCAAATCCAAACTCCTCCTCCTCCTCCTCTTCTTCTTCTTCTTCTTCTTATTCTTCTCCTTCTCCTCCTCCTCCTCCTCCTCTTCTTCTTCTTCTTCCTCCTCCTCACTTGTGTTTCCTAGTAACCAGTATTCAGAGTCATCCCACCTCTGACAGTGTAGACAGAACATAACCATCATGGCTAGTAGTCTTTCATGGTGCACATAAGGAAAGGGGAGAGAAAGAGGTGTAAGAGAAGTCCACAAAATGAACAAAACTGTAGCTGGCACCTTCATTCATTTCAGGACCAAGGACAGCAGAGAACACACAATGGCGTTTTTCATGTTCAGTCCAATGCTGTAAAGAAAAGTATTGCATAGGAACCTGGAATGTAAGAACCATGAACCTTGGTAAGCTGGATGTGGTAAAAAATGAGATGGCAAGAATAAACATTGACATCCTAGGCATCAGTGAACTAAAATGGACAGGAATGGGCGAATTCAGTTCGGATGACTATCATATCTACTACTGTGGGCAGGAATCCCGTAAAAGAAATGGAGTGGCCCCCATAGTCAACAAAAGAGTGGCGAAAGCTGTACTGGGATGCAACTTCAAAAATGATAGAATGATCTCGATACGAATCCAAGGCAGTCCTTTTAACATCACAGTAATCCAAGTTTATGCACCAACTACCAGTGCTGAAGAAACCGAAATTGATCAATTCTATGAAGACTTACAACACCTTATAGAAATGACACCAAAGAAGGATGTTCTTCTCATTGTAGGGGATTGGAATGCTAAAGTAGGAAGTCAAGAGATAAAAGGAACAACTGGCAAGTTTGGCCTTGGAGATCAAAATGAAGCAGGGCAAAGGCTAATAGAGTTCTGTCAAGAGAACAAGCTGGTCATCACAAACACTCTTTCCCAACAACACAAGAGACGACTCTACACATGGACATCACCAGATGGGCAACATCGAAATCAGATTGATTATATTCTCTGCAGCCAAAGATGGAGAAGCTCTATACACTCAGCAAAAACAAGACCTGGAGCTGACTGTGGCTCAGATCATCAGCTTCTTATAGCAAAATTCCAGCTTAAACTGAAGAAAGTAGGAAAAACCACTGGGCCAGTAAGATTCAATCTAAATCAAATTCCTTATGAATACACAGTTGAAGTGAAGAACAGGTTCAAGGATTTAGATTTGGTGGATAGAGTACCTGAAGAACTGTGGATGGAGGCTCGTAACATTATACAGGAGACAGCAACGAAAACCATCCCAATGAAAAAGAAATGCAAGAAAGCAAAGTGGCTGACCAATGAGGTCTTACAAATAGCGGGGGAGAGAAGACAAGCAAAATGCGAAGGAGATCGTGAAAGATACAGGAAATTGAATGCAGATTTCCAAAGAATAGCAAGGAGAGACAAGAGGGCCTTTCTAAACGAGCAATGCAAAGAAATAGAGGAAAATAACAGAATGGGAAAAACCAGAGATTTATTCAAGAAAATTGGAGATATGAAAGGAACATTTCGTACAAAGATTACCACAATTAAGGACAAAAGTGGAAAGGACCTAACAGAAACAGAAGACATCAAGAAGAGGTGGCAAGAATACACAGAGGAATTATACCAGAAAGATATGGAGGTATCATACACCCCAGGAAATGTGGTTGCTGACCTTGAGCCAGACATCCTGGAGAGTGAAGTTAAATGGGCCTTAGAAAGCCTTGCTAACAACAAGGCCAGTGGAAGTGATGATATTCCAGCTGAACTATTTAAAATTTTAAAAGAGGATGCTGTTAAGGTGCTGCACTCAATATGCAAGCAAGTTTGGAAAACTCAGCAGTGGCCAGAGGATTGGAGAAGATCAGTCTACATCCCAATCCCAAAGAAGGGCAGTGCCAAAGAATGCTCCAACTACCGCACAATTGCACTCATTTCACACGCTAGCAAGGTTATGCTTAAAATTCTACAAGGCAGGCTTAAGCAGTATGTGGACCGAGAACTCCCAGAAGTGCAAGCTGGATTTCGAAGGGGCAGAGGAACCAGAGACCAAATTGCAAACATGCGCTGGATTATGGAGAAAGCCAGAGAGTTCCAGAAAAACATCTACTTCTGCTTCATTGATTATGCAAAAGCATTTGACTGTGTCGACCACAGCAAACAATGGCAAGTTCTTAAAGAAATGGGAGTGCCGGATCACCTCATTTGCCTCCTGAGAAATCTCTATGTGGGACAAGAAGCTACAGTTAGAACTGGATATGGAACAACTGATTGGTTCAAAATTGGGAAAGGAGTACGACAAGGCTGTATATTGTCTCCCTGCTTATTTAACTTATATGCAGAATACATCATGCGAAAGGCTGGACTGGATGAATCCCCAACCGGAATTAAGATTGCCAGAAAAAATATCAACAACCTCAGATATGCTGATGATACTACCTTGATGGCAGAAAGTGAGGAAGAATTGAAGAACCTTTTAATGAGGGTGAAAGAAGAGAGCGCAAAATATGGTCTGAAGCTCAACATCAAAAAAACTAAGATCATGGCCACTGGTCCCATCACCTCCTGGCAAATAGAAGGGGAAGAAATGGAGGCAGTGAGAGATTTCACTTTCTTGGGTTCCATGATCACTGCAGATGGTGACAGCAGTCACGAAATCAGAAGACGCCTGCTTCTTGGGAGAAAAGCAATGACAAACCTAGACAGCATCTTAAAAAGCAAAGACATCACCTTGCCGACAAAAGTCCGTATAGTTAAAGCTATGGTTTTCCCAGTAGTAATGTACGGAAGTGAGAGCTGGACCATAAAGAAGGCTGATCGCCGTAGAATTGATGCTTTTGAATTATGGTGCTGGAGGAGACTCTTGAGAGTCCCGTGGACTGCAAGAAGATCAAACCTATCCATTCTCAAAGAAATCAGCCCTGAGTACTCACTAGAAGGACAGATCCTGAAGTTGAGGCTCCAGTACTTTGGCCACCTCATGAGAAGAGAAGAATCCCTAGAAAAGACCCTGATGTTGGGAAAGATGGAGGGCACAAGGAGAAGGGGACGACAGAGGATGAGATGGTTGGACAGTGTTCTTGAAGCTACTAACATGAGTTTGGCCAAACTGCGAGAGGCAGTGAAGGATAGGCGTGCCTGGCGTACTCTGGTCCATGGGGTCACGAAGAGTCGGACACGACTGAACGACTGAACAACAACAACAACATCTCACTCTACTGTCATCAGACAATTTGTATGTCAGACACTGGGAACAAAACAATGGGAGGGGGGATTGTGGCATTGTCCAAACCCTGCTTGGAAGTAGGCCTTTTGTTACAGTCTTATCTCAATGGATTTTTATCTTCTGACTGGAGAAGAAGAACCCCACACAAAGCATCTTTACAAACTGAGAGAAAGGTAGAACTGTCCACGTATTTAGCAGGTCCTCTCAAATTTACCTGATATCCCATCACATTCCAAGCTTCAGTTCTTTCATCAAAATCAATGGCACATTGCATTATTCAAAGCAGCCCTCTGGTACTAATTTGCTGTTTACTTCTACAAGATTAACACCTGTTGATGTACCTTTTCATTACAAAAGCAGTGCAGAGACTAAGCTTAGTGTTAAATTATTTATTTTTGGTAACTTTTCTTATTTGTGCTCCCCTGTTGGAAATGACTAGAAGCCTGGATCACAGTTAAACCAAAAGAAAAGTAGCAATATGGTTGTCTCCATGGGCTTCCTTCAATCAATAATACTTTTTTTTCACCCAAATGGAATTGGTTAATTTGTTATG
The DNA here is from genome assembly GCF_009819535.1 of Lacerta agilis. Lineage (NCBI taxonomy): Eukaryota > Metazoa > Chordata > Lepidosauria > Squamata > Lacertidae > Lacerta > Lacerta agilis. The sequence goes on from NC_046314.1 coordinate 18,524,041, forward strand.
GAGTTGTCAAGGAAACACTGAATAGGAAGTGAAAGTTATCCTGTCAAATAATGAGGGGTTATTAACTATTTACAAGGATTTTTAAAAAGAGTATTATAATTGAAAATAGCTGCATTAATTGAAGTCGTTCCACTGTACAGGTATAACAGATGACTATCTGGGGTAGAAGTGGATAATAAGTATGAGGTATTTATTTCACAGTTTTCTATAGCTCTGCATCAAGGATGGGAAAATTGTGGCCTCCAAGGAGCTCAGGGTGTCGTATATGGTTTCCCCTCCTCATTTAATCCCCGCAATAACCCTTTGAGTGCCATGGAGTGGCTGGCTGCAGAGGGATGGTGGGAGGCACAGGCTATGGGACCACCAAAGAAATCACAGGGGAAGAAGGTTCAGATCCCAGGCAGTGGTGGTGGGATCATGCCATCATGTTAGTCAACACCACACACACACAGCTTATTAGCAGAAATGCTGACAAATTTTCACTAGGATTTCTTTTTTTTTTTTCTTTTAAAAGCAAATTAATACAGACACCTGGTTTTTGTATGTGACTACTGCAGTGAAAATGGCAGGTGGAAGCAGTACCTGTGAAAGAGGAGTGGCAGGTGAAACTGATGGAATATGCAGAACTAGCAAGTTTAACTTGTAAAATTAGAGAACAAGATGAGACGACCTTCAAGGTTGACTGGAAGCTGTTTGTAGGTTATTATTATTATTTTTTTTAAAAAGTTGTAAACATATTAAAACACTAGCCAGTTTGGAGAAAGCTTTGCAGTAAAAGTCACTCGGAGAATAAGGTGGGTGGGGGGAGGAATAGATTGATCATGATATGCAGCAGCAATAGGTAAATCTGAGGAAACCATGGAAAGGTGGAAGGGAAGTTAATGGAAACTCTTTGATTAACTGCATTGTATTTTTTGTGGAATAGATAGATAGATGATAGATAGATTAGATGATAGATAGATAGATAGATGATAGATAGATAGATAGATAGATAGATAGATAGATAGATAGATAGATAGATGATAGATAGATAGATAGATGATAGATAGATAGATAGATAGATAGAAGATAGATAGATAGATAGATAGATGAGAGAGAGGGGGGAGGGGGGAGAGGGGGAGGGGAGAGAGAGGGGGAGGGAGAGGGAGAGGGAGAGGGAGAGAGAGAGAGAGAGAGAGAGAGAGAGAGAGAGAGAGAGAGAGAGAGAGATCTGGATTTACAATTGGAAGATGAGAAACCGGGGGAAACCAAAATCAGCAGATCCATCCCTCCCTAGCTGGGAGAGAGGCCTGATGGGATACTGCTGGTCACTGTAGGCAATATTGACCTAGGTAGACCAAGGGCCTGTCTTTAAATAAGGCTGCTTCCTATGTTCCTCTATGACCAGAATTACATTCATGGGGAAAGGGCTGTTTCTTTTTGCTAAATCCCCCTTCCTTTGCTCCCTGAATCTGCACTACAGTGAGTTTTGGGGGCATCCAGAACAGTATGGGTGTTGACATCTCCACTTTCTTCCATCAAGAGCCTCCACCAAATTTCAACCTATTCCACAAACGGAAGGCATTCTTCTGTTTCTGGAAGGGCATCTCTGGATCCAGTCCATGAAAGACACAGGGTCTAGTTGTACAACTTCAGCGAACAACAACCTTTTCCCATACACTTCTAGCTTCATTGTCTGCCAATTGTTCAGCCCATGCACAACACTTCATTAATTCTGTACTGCAGAATAATATTAAATGCTTTAAGACAGCCGTACTATCTTAAAAGAGTAAACACATGGCACATGGCCAGTATTAAAAACATTTTTAATTAATACATCAATCTAGATTGTAATTTTATGACAAAGGCAAATGTTCTAATGGCCTTGGTTCTGAGATCTCAATGAAATGCTGAGGAGCAACAGACAAATGAATGAACAATCTGAACACTCTGCCAGAATTTAACACTTTTATGCCATTACTCCTCCATCTTATAGCAGAGGGGAATGTAAAACATTTCCCAACTCTTGTGAAAAACCAACCAAGCATGAATAGCTTAGACAGCCTATCTGAATAAGGAAAGAGAAGTACAGTGGTACCTCTGGTTACGAACTTAATTCGTTCCGGAGATCCATTCTTAACCTGAAACCGTTCTTAACCTGAGGTATCACTTTAGCTAATGGGGCTTCTTGCTGCCGCTGCGCCGCTGGCACACAATTTCTGTTCTCATCCTGAGGTAAAGTTCTTAACCCAAGAGTCTGCAACCCGAAGTGTTTGTAACCCAGGGTGTTTGTAACCCGAGGTACCACTGTATGCCCAGAATGGTTCTTAGATTAAATATTCCTGTTCCCTGAATTTGCCAGGGATGCAGAATTCCCAGCATGCTCCCAACAAAGTGGAAAAAATAGCATTTTTGTCAGGTTAGCCCTAACAGTCTCACAGGTTCCCACCTCCTCCTGTGGCATTTTTTGTTGCCTCCTGCTCAGGTCAAAACAAACACACTCACTTTTGTGGGTGATCATGGTGTGCCTGGCAGTAGCAGCCCACCTTCCCTGGCAAGAACAAATTCTGGCTTCATTGCAGGGCCCCAGGAATGAGTCTCCTCATTTGCTTCTTGTTTGCTCTTTTGCCCAACTCCAATCACTGTTCTTGTGCATTCAGTAAAAAAATGTTCAGGTTGAAGCTTCCTCATCACTGCCTAATCCAGTACATGTTTTCTCAGAGGTAAATCCCACAGTGTTCAATTAGTTTTACTCTCAGGTAATGTGTATGCATTTACAGCCTTAATCCCTATCTCTCTGTGTGTGAGAGCAGGGGGGGTTAACCTGCTAAATTTCTGCTTGTTATATACCCGTTTATGTTAGATTTTAGCTGCTTAGTGCCGCAGTTGTATAACTTCTCGATTTTCTTCCATTCTTCGTTGAACAACAATAACATAACATTAATAGAACTTTTATATACCACCCATTCTATATTTATATAGCATCGGGGGTGGAATGGCACATCTGAACAGTGGTAAGCAGCTGTAAAAGAATATAATGGGGCATCCATTGTTACATAAAATAATTTTGCAAATAGGGAGGAGGAGGAGGAGGAGGGCAAGAATTCAGACACTTGGATCCTAGCCAGGGTGTGGGAAGGGAGAATATAGATCGTTTCCAAAAGACAAATAGGACCTCCTTCAAGGGGGATCAAATACGTCTTTAAAAAGAAAGAAAGAAAGAAAGAAAGAAAGAAAGAAAGAAAGAAAGAAAGGTTAAATTCATTTTTTCCTGCCTCATATCACTCCTACTAGATTCAGTGGGGTCATAAATTGTGGGTCAGGTACATTAAGCTGCTCCAGAGGCAGGGACTGGGGAACAAGAAGACCGTGTGTGTGTGTGTGTGTGTGTGTGTGTGTGTGTGTGTTAAAACAGGCCATAACTTTCTTGATTACAGCATGGTAAGCAGGTGGTGCTGTGGGTTAAACCACAGAGCCTAGGGCTTGACAATCAGAAGGTCGGCGGTTCGAATCCCCGCGATGGGGTGAGCTCCTGTTGCTTGGTCCCTGCTCCTGCCAACCTAGCAGTTCGAAAGGTTGTCAAAGTGCAAGTAAATAAATAGGTACCGCTCTGGCGGGAAGGTAAATGGAGTTTCCGTGCGCTGCTCTTGTTCACCAGAAGTGGCTTAGTCATAGGGTAAAGAGGAAAAATGATATATTATGGTAACCTGAAACCAGTGTGTCAAGACTTTAAGCTTTAGTTGAAGAAAAGAGATATTTTAAAATTTTTGTTATTAACAGCAGTTATAGTGAAAGAGGATATGTGTATTGATTTATAATGAGAACAATACGTTAAGAACTAGAATTCTGTGTGGAACTAATTCGAAGATATAATATGATATTTTTTTGTTAAGTTAAGAATGGGAAATTATTGCATATTATAAAATAAGATTTGTTAAGAAGAACGTCTAGATGTTAACTTTCTAAAAAAGCAATTGGATTTGTCTTTATTTTTTTGAGTATATGATGTTATTAAAGTAATATGTGGTATTAGAGCCGAAGGTGAAAAGGCAGGGGAAGTCTGTGCCAAGATTCGACCAAGATTTTTTTCTTTATATGGTATAAGAAGAAGAATTATTGGTGTATATGTATTTGTCTATTTTTAGTTAGGTGTTGGGTTAATGTTGGTGTTTTATTTGTTTGTTATAAAATCAATAAATTCTTATATAAAAAAAAAGAAGTGGCTTAGTCATACTGGCCACATGAACCAGAAGCTGTACGCCAGCTCCCTCAGCCAGTAAAGCGAGATGAGTGCCGCAACCCCAGAGTCGTCCGTTACTGGACCTAATGGTCAGGGGTCCCTTTACCCTTTACCTTTAAGTGGGGTTGGTATGGCATTGTAGCATGAATCTGTTTCAATTTCCAATTTCTAATATGTGAGCTCAAAGAAAATTCATTTCCCAGCATGCCTGAAGTGGGAATAAACTACTGGGGCAGACTTAACGTGGTGCTGGCCAGGCACCCGTCATCCTACTGGTAACTTGAGGTAAGTGGTGTCAGGCCTTGCCCTACCTGGGCTATGATTGGGAGTTGGTACACCACCTCAAAAACCCATGTGGAGTCCCCACTACCTTTGAGATCCAGCCCACTGCCATTTCTGCCCAAATTCTGACAAAGAAAAGCTATTGCCTAACAAAGCTGGCTTTTCACTGAAAGACAAAACCCCCACAATGGCATGCCTATTACATTCAGTCTTAGCTCCGAAAACCAGCAGCAACTTAAACCCCTGTGAAAGCTACTCAACTGAGGGAGGGTGGACTCAGGAAACACATGGAGGAAACAAAGGACTATACTAAGTCCTGTTAAATGTTTATCTCTCCTCCCACTCCCACAGAGAGCCTCCAAATGTCCCTGTTTTCCAGGGACAGTCCTGGATTTACAGAAGGCATCCTGGTTTGACCCCAGAATATCCCACTTCTCCTTAGGACGTCTCTATTTTCATTGGAGAAATGTTGGAGGGTATGGTAGGTATGGAGTTATGCGACCCCTGAGACGAAGAGATAAGTATACAATCTTTAGAAGACATATGAAGGCAGCCCTGTATAAGGAAGTGTTTTAATGTTTAATGGTTTATTATTATTATTATTATTATTATTATTATTATTATTATTAATATGTTGGAAGCTGCCAGGAATAGCTGGAGGAGGAGCTAGCTGCTCCGGCACCCAGAGCAGCACACATGCTGTGCACCCAGGGGGTGCTGCCTTCAGCGAGTGTCCCAGGGGGGCAGGGCAGCAATGTCACACACACCCTCAGGGATGACACCCAGGGCGGGCTACACCTACCGCACCCACTTCCTCCACCAGTGGTTGGGATAACCAAGTCAGATGGGTGGGTTATGATGACGATAATGATGATGATGATGATGATGGAGTTGATGAAATAGGATGTCCCTATTTTCATCAGAGAAATGTTGGTGGGTATGCTTCTGGAGATCCCACGAGGCCAGGTGAGAGCAGGAGAGGTCTTGCAAGATCCCAGGCAGGACCAGCCCTCCCTTGTGCCTGGCCCACAAAATGATCCCTAATGTACAGAAGTGGCACTGAACTGTAAGCAGGATTGTGGCACTGTAAGGTCTTCCTTATTCCCCTTTTCCTCCTCTGTAGGCAACTTTTTATTTCCCACTGCAACGAAATTATTTCCCAAAACAATCTTAAATCGTATTTCCTCCCCACCCGCTTCTCCTCACCTTTGCGCTTTTTCTGCAGCTTGAAATGAAAGTCCCGACCTTTGGCCTGGCAATCTCTTCCCTTTGCACATTTTCTTTCCCTGATTCCAAACCCAGCCTCCCACACAAATGCACATACCAAATCACGCACCAGGGCAGGCAGACTGGAATATCCTTCCTCTTTACTCCACATTCTTGAAAGGAAGAGGTAGAGGAGAACAAGCTGGGGCTTGTTCCCTAGTTCTGGAAGTTTATTAGTTGTCTTGTTAACAGTCTTGCATAGCAGCTTCAAGATTAACCAATTTAGACTGTAATCTTAAATAAGCCCCATGGAGTTCAATGGGGCTGGCTTCTGAGTGGACATGGGTAGGAGTGTTACCCTGCCAAGGGGGTCTGGAAATAACGCCGGTCCTTTTTAGCCACATAAAGAGAGCAATGTTGTGGAAAGAGTTCAGATTGATTGCAGACTGCAGTAAGAATAAATGATCCAGTGGAATTTTCCAAATTCTGGACCCCAAATACAACATTCAAGACACTTTCATAACATTCTTTTTACAGGAGTATACCGTTACTGTGGCATAAGCCCACTCCTTCCCATAAAGATTGTGCTACAATAAACCTGTTGTAGTTAGCAGTGTGCAATCCTATACATGCCTGGTCAGAATTAAGTCTCATTGAGTTGAATGGGGGTGTATAAAACTGTAGATTAGAATTTAAGATACTCAACATGTTTGTGACATGCTTTAACAAGGGATAGAGTGATGGGGGTTTCTCTCCTCTTGCCACCACCCCACATGCCCCTCAAAGTGCCTGTACTGTGGCAGGAGGATTGTTCTGTATGCTACACTGAAATGCTTGCACAGAAGTAATGACTGGAGGAGTGTGGTTCCAAATTTTCCAGAACAACCCAGCTGCCGTGGGGTTGGGAACAAAACCAAGGAAGCTGTCTACCAGCTCCGTTTGGTACATTGGCTGAGATCCTAACTGCCTGTGCACTGTCTCACCAGAGTGGTAGATGCCCTGGTTATCTCCCACTTGGTCTACTGCAATGCACTCCATGTGGGGCTACCTTTGAAGGTGACTCAGAAATGAGCAGCCACCGGGACCATATAACACCAGTTCTGAAAGACCTGCATTGGTTCCCTGTACATTTCCAAACACAATTCAAAGTGCTGATGCTGACCTTTAGAGCCCTTAACGGCCTCAGCCCAGTATACTGGAAGGAGTGTCTCCACCCCCATCATTCAGCCCCAACACTGAGATTTGCTCCAAGGGCCTTCTGGCGATTCCCACACTGCGAGAAGTGAGGTTACAGGGAACCAGGCAGAGGGTCTTCTTGGTAGTGGTGCCCACCCTGTGGAACGCCCTCCCATCTTATGTCAAGGAGATGAGCAACTATACAACATTCCAAATACTTGCTCATCTCCTTGACATCAGATGGGAGGGTGTTCCATCTGAAGGCAGCCCTGTATAGGGAAGTTTTTTAAAGTTGGATGTTTTATTATGTTTCTGCATATGCTGAAAGCCACCCCCAGAGTGGTTGGGACAACCCCCAGAGTCAGATGGGTGGTGTACAATTATTGTTGTTGTTGTTATTATTATTTATTAAGTTTGCACAATGGGACTTCCAGTTGCTGCTGAAGTAATTAAAAATAATTTTATTTTTATTTACTAAGTTTATTTAAAAGGATCCAAGGCAAGTGTTGGCATTAAAAGGCAGGCAATTGTGGAAGGTTCCTCAGAGAAAGTTACTTTGCCCCAGGCCCCTCCAACCCTGGAGCAAATTCTGAGAAAGCTGCTTTTGTAAGACAGTCTCTAGATTCAGAGGGGCCAGGCCCTAGCTCATTACAGGGCGAGGCTTTCTAAGGTTTTTCGCTCTGTACCCACTCCCATTTCCTCTGCATCTAGTGCCCTCCCACCACTGTCTTGCAAAGTGATGTACAAACAACATTAGCCACAACCCATGCCTACCCCGTTGTTTCTTATGAAATGCTGCGTTCCAACGCGTCCCCATCCCCTGCCGAATCAGCTTTGATCTGATTTGAGAAAAAGAGAGCATCCTAGCTGCCTTTTAAGCTGGCAATGTGTGCACAGCCTTTGTATTCTGAATTCACCTGATTCTGAATTTACTTTGAACGCAGTTGCTCAGTAGTACAAAATGTAAGTCGAGGTTTTGCGTCCTCGGGATGTTTGAATTAGAAAGCTGGCTTATCTATCTGGTTTCCTCCTGGGTATCAGGGCAAATGATAAATGGAGAAAGTAGGGAATGTTGTGAGCCAATTGTCTGAACCCTGATTTGCTTACACAAAAAATCGAATTGTTCCTCCCTCCCTTTCTCTCTATCTTCCTCTCTCTCTCTCTCTCTCTCTCTCGCTCTTACTATTTTTATCAACTTTTTAAATTAGAGATTTTATTGGGTTTAGAAACAGGGGAAACAGTGTAACAATACTGAATTTGGATGGGGTTCAAGCACAGTTCTGGATTTATGCTTTACAACTGAGCACTTTATACTTTCGATTCTGCATTAGCCACACACACTCTATTTCTGTTGAAAGAAATTAAGGTTCTCCATGGGTGGTGGTCTCAGAATAGAGATTGCCACATTATTACGACATTACAGGAGCATAAAGGAACCAATATGCGGTGCCCTGAGCAAGTATAACAGTTTATTTTCTTTTTACGAAGGCCACATTGGCGGTACAGCTGCACCTCACTCCTGTAGACAAAATGAAAATGGATATTGGAGCTTGTGTTTACTAAAGCAGATAAACCTGATTATCTTATGGGACGATGACATGCTCCGACGGTACAATATGGAACATCATGTTAGCTCATGCATGCTATGCCATGCTCAGAAATAGAATTAGGTGCTCATAACCATCTGGGGCTATGCGCTCAGCAAAGAGTGGTGCTTTGGAAGCATTCTAGGTGACGGTGAAAGGGAAAGGATTTCTGGATATCCTGCTGTTGATATCCCAAGCATTGAGTCGCAAGCTAATCCAGTTTTCTACATTTGCGCCAGCCACACAATTGGAAGGGGAAATGGAAAGAGGGTAAATGTTAAGCTAGTGGATAATTGGTTCAACTGGATGGGAATGCCCAGCCTGTTTTTGAACAGATGTGCCTCCTTCGAAATTAACAGTTTAATATCTATTTCTAACTGTACATAAGTTTCCCCCCGTTTCAGAAACTCCTGCTGGTCTATTTGCAGTTCACCGTCCACTCCTCTGTTTTGCCCCTCTGCCTCCTGGTAAACAATAGTGACCCACCTGCCAGAAAACTAGCCTAGTGGCTTCAGCAAGCCGCTTCTGTGTTGCATACTGGAGATCAGATACCTCCCTGTCTCTTCTAGGAATGGACTTGGCAGCCTAATTCTGTCCCATTTCAGTGTCTTCTTTTAAAAGAAATCACCAAAAAATTCCACATACGTTTTGTGTGCACTTTTTATGTAAAATGCACACTGTTATGTAAAACACACACTTTCTATACACCCTTCCATAAAATCTGCATCTTTTATGCAGAATGTGTATCTCTGAGCACACATTTTGTGCTCAAAAAAGCGGTGCCATAATATCTGGATAAGTGCTTCCTACTGGGATCTGTGTTTGCATCAGGAACCTGCTCCAAAAAAAAACCAGAATGAACGAACTCTTCCCCCATCCCTCATTGGCTAGATTGCAGACAGAGGTCACATGCACACCATGCATCTAAAACACTATTATGGAGAACCCTGGGAACCATAGTTTGTTAAGGCTGCTGGGAACAGGAGATCTGTGACATCACTACCCTTAAGAAACCACCATTCCCAGGATGCTCACTGACTGTTAAAGCAGTATAAAAGTGCTTTAAATGGATGGTAGAAATGTGACCTGACGCTATGATTTTTTTCCAAGTCACAAATGCACTGATTGCGCATAAGAGAGAGAGTGAAAGAGATGGAGAGATGTGGTTTCACCAAACGAAATGTGAAAAAGACTCTATGAATTGAAAGCGGAAACAACATGCACTTCCCCCATTTCTTTGTTTGTTTTGTAGCACAAAAAAAAACCTTTAATAAACGGCTAATTAAAAAAAAAACCTCAATATAGACGGATGGTGGGTCGATGGGTGGATGGATGGATGGATAAAGATTAGAGACACAGATGTCTTACCCATAGCTGTCAACTTTCCCCTTTTTTTAAGGGAAATTCCCTTATTCCAAATAGGATTCCTCGCAATAAAAGGGAAAAGTTGACAGCTATGGTCTTACCCATCTTTGGCCCTCCAACGACCTACGAGATCTTGTTCTGCAATCCATAAAGCGTTCAGGACCAAACAATAACCTATATTGTTTGGTGACTTTTGGCACAAGCTCTTCAAGGAGCAATTAAACGTGTTGCCTTTTTCCATGTCACAAGAAGGCCCAGACTGTCTGCTTTGCTTTCAAGTGAGGAGCAAAACAGTGATGTTAGAGGCAGCTGCAGTTTCCTTTTCATTAGCAGGAACAGCGGAAAAAAAGTCAGAGGAGGCAAAGCAGCCACAGCCACCCATGTCAATGTGCCAATGCCAGTGCAGGAATATAATTTGATTCCTGACTGTGAAGTGACAGCTACAGCACATAGCTGTAATTTTGATATTAGTGCACAAATAACACCAGACACATTCAACATTTATATTTTCACCTACTGCAGAGAATGGGAAGGCAATTTCCATGTGTGATTTTAATGTGCAACGAAGCACATGGCCAAGAGAATACTAAGTAGAGATTGCCATAAGAAAAGGACATTTGAAGTTTTTTTAAAAAAAAGAAAAAGAAAAAGAAACCAAGCAAACAAATGGCTATAAATTTTACATTATAAAATAACAGTTTTCCCAAACTGACATTCATTATATCCTCTTTGCTTCGGAACATTCTTCGCAAACTTGTCTTTCGAGTGTTTCTGTAGCTGGACTATTTTTGACTTTAGCTCCTAACAAGATCAGAGAGAGAGATGTGTTGGAACAGAGAACCATGAAAAGATGTTGAGAAAATAAACAAAATGTCTATTACCTAGTAGTGATCACTCATTGCTGCAAATAAACTACAAAGGCTGTGATTTTATTGCAAAGAATGGGTTCCCTTTATCATCATCATCATCATCATCATCATTAACTTATTTGTTTCAGATAAAGCACATTCAAACAGTCTAACTAGTGTTGATAGATCAAAACTAGTATCATGGCCACAGCAGGGGCCTGTGGTTTTAATTCATCCCACAAACACATATTCTTATTCCAGGTTTATAGGTACAGCAATTATAAAATACATTATTTCCTTTTTATATAAACCAGTCATTTTTTTGTAATGATTTCCTGTTGCTGTAAAGCATTTTGCTTTTTGTTCTATTTTGCATATATTATTTCACATCATCTCTTCTTTTTGGTGCATGGGCAGTATGTAAATTCTTGTAGAAAATAAATACAAAAATAAATAAACAGTGTGCAGTTAAACAAATGCAGTCACAATTGTGGGAATGTAAAATGTAATAATAATAATAATAATAATAATAATAATAATAATAATAATAATAATAATAATAATGCCATTAGATTTTATTACAGCTGTTGTATCCCTTTTCACAAAAGAGATAGAGAAGAAGATAATACCACAAATGTTTTGCATTTTTTTACTCTCTGGACTAACAATAGTCTGTGCTGAACAGAAACTTCAGAAAGTAAATTTTCTTGATGCTGGACTCCCAGAAAGACCTTAAGAAAAGAGCTGAGGGTGTTTGATGATAATACTAACAAGAGCCCTTTAAGCATTTAATGACATTTCCACATTTCACACAAATCCCAAGTATGTGCTTTAATAAAGTTTTGATGTATGGACAGAAAAAAAAGCCAGGAGAGAGAGCATGTCTCTGAAATATGAGACCTATAAAAAAGAAGAAGAAGAAACCCAGCCCTTAAATTCTTCAGTAAGAAACTATTTCGGAAGAGGTTCAACAAAGGAAAGTAGCAGATCAAAACAAAGAGTTTCTGTAGGAGCACAACAGGCTCTAAGATTTTTCCCATCTGGGAGGAAAAGCGAAAAAGATCTCTGGTTTCAGGCTTTCATATATATATATATATATTTTCAGCTGGGAAAAGTAAGTCTGCAACCATTGCCAATGCCTAAATGATATTGAGTGTCAGAACACAATAAGGAAATTTTGCCCATGGTATGATTATTTTCCATCCTCCCACTTTGATTCTCTGGCATCCTATCTGTAAAGCCCAGAAGCTGTACGCCGGCTTCCTCGGCCAATAAAGCGAGATGAGGGCCGCAACCCCAGAGTCGTCCGCGACTGGACCTAATGGTCAGGGACTCTGGGGTTGCGGTGCTCATCTCGCTTTATTGGCTGAGGGAGCCAGCGTACAGCTTCCGGGTCATGTGGTCAGCATGACTAAGCTGCTTCTGGCGAACCAGAGCAGTTAATCTACCAATTCCAAAATATAGACTGAATGTACTGCCCTTGGCTGTACTTGAGGGACCATTCCAACACATTCCATACGAAAAACACTTATGTCCCTGTGGAGATGGCAGCACCGAATCAGTGGTGCATGCCCTCCTCGTGTGCACTCTTTACAAAGACCTGAGGAACGAGATTATCACCCCTCTTTTATTGTCCATTCTGGGCCGCCCAACCACTTTTCTCCTGGCAGATCAAGAGGAGCAGATGACTGAAAAAGTTGCAAGGTTTCTAGCTAGAGCAATCAGAATAAGGTCCACTATTTGACTGCTGATTCAGGACCCTAAACTGTTTTTCATATAATCAACTTTTTATTTTGTTCTGTGTCTATCGCAACATTCTTTTGTTGCTATGGCCAATGGCTGATGCAAATAAAGTTTCATTCATTCTCTCTGCAACTATTGCAATGTTTAAGAGACACAGACTGGACGTCAAGATCATCATAAGTAAGAACCCCAACATAGTCCTTCTTGGATACTTTGTACATAATAATCCTTCTGGAGGTAGGGAGAGAGATCTGCTGGTGGAGCAACTACCACATACATTGCTCTAATGGTTCAATGTGGGTATGTAGTGTCAAAGGCAAGGGTAGGCAACCTAAGGCCCGTGGACCACAAGCCGCCCACAGGGATTGTTTAACAGGCCCACAAGCCAACCCTGAACCAAGCCGCCCGCTCGGTGAGTCCCTGCGCCTCTGCGTTAAACTGGTGTAGCACAGCACGGGGATTCACTTCCGCGGTGCCTGAAATCACATATGTGCATGCGCAGATGCCTGAAATTGCACCTACACAGATGCAGACACTGGAAATCGCATCTGCACAAACATAGACACCGGAAATCAAGGGTGCACACGCTCACGCATGCGCACAATCCAGCCCACAGAGGGGTCTCCACTGGAATGAACTGGCCAACAGAAGAGCATCTATGCCACATCCTAAGGTCTCTCACGGGGACGTGGGTGGCACTGTGATCTAAACCACTGAGCCTCTTGGGCTTGCCAATCAGAAGAAGAAGAAGAAGAATTTGGATCTGATATCCCGCTTTATCACTAACCGAAGGAGTCTCAAAGAGGCTAACATTCTCCTTTCCCTTCCTCCCCCACAACAAACACTCTGTGAGGTGAGTGGGGCTGAGAGACTTCAAAGAAGTGTGACTAGCCCAAGGGCACCCATCAGCTGCATGTGGAGGAGCAGAGACATGAACCCGGTTCCCCAGATTACGAGTCTACCGCTCTTAACCACTACACCACAATGAATCACGGACAATCAGAAAGTCGGCAGTTCAAATCCCCACAACAGGGTGAGCTCCCGTTGCGTGGTCCCAGCTCCTACCAACCTAGCAGTTCAAAAGCACACCAAAAAGTGTAACTAGATAAATAGGTATTGCTCCGGGAGGAAGGTAAATGGCGTTTCCATGCGCTGCTCTGGTTTTGGTGTTCTGTTGCACCAGAAGCAGCTTAGTCATGCTGGCCAATGACCCAGAAAAATTGTCTGTGGACAAACGCCGGCTCCCTCGGCCTGTAAAGCAAGATGAGCGCCGCAACCCCAGAGTCATCTGCAACTGGACTTAACTGTCAGGGGACCTTTACCTTTTTAAGGTCTTTCACATGGCTTTACAATAAGCATTGGATCGCACTTCAATAATATTGTTTTGTAATCAAAATTAAAGCATGTGTTTCTCTCTCTCTTTCCTTCAATAAAGGTTTTCCACAATACCATATTTACAACATACCTGCAAACGATGGGTCAAAATTCTGGCACAGAAAGCCAAGTGACTTGGCCAAGGTAATATAAGAAGTCTGCACCACAATTAAATTTCCAAGGCACACAGATGTAAGGGAGAACATCCCCCAAAAAAGAGCAAAAATGAAGAGATTTTTCTGGCATGATGTGCAAAGAAAAGCCATTTTTGCTGCTCGAAAGCTAGCTGCTTCTTTGCTAAAATATGATACACTCAAAATGTCCGTGCCTGACCTGATTAGCATTCCTTATTGATTAGCATTAGCAGGATTAATTGGATGCTTAATTAGGACAAAGGCTTCTGAACTTGTAACACATCCTGAAATTCTTGCCCTAATTTACAAGCCAGCTGTTCATTGATTTGGGAGCCATTTACAAAACCAGTTCCTATGGCAAGTGCCACATGGTAAGTTAATCATACATAGAATCTTCCCACTCTTTTGCTGGTACCTTCCTGAAATGATTAACAGCAGTAGCAGCAAAAAGTGCAACCTTTATGGGAAATACTACAAATACTATATCATTACAGAGCCCTGTCTGTAGCCATGCAATAAAAAAAAGTTTTCTTCATGACATTGGGCACACAATAGAACTTTCTATGGACTAGTTGACGGTTTGGTAGTTACTTTAATTATGAGAACAGTTATGCAAATTTAAACATCGGAACAGATGATAAAACAGAATTGAGGCTACTATAATTCTAAATCCTAGTGTATAATCTTGCTTTGACTGCAAGCTTTTTGTACACATTCATTTCTATGGTAACCGATTCTCAAAAAGAATTGTTTTGAATTTCCATTTGTACTTATTTTGCTTAACAAATATTCAATATTTGGGTTTCCAATAAGCAATGAACAATACCTAATAAAGTCTTCTCTATTACCCTATCAATATTTTAATAGATTCTGGCATTTATAATCTTGCATAGACGTTGGGAGTTTTCCTAATCTTATTTTACTAGCGATTTAATTCCATGCTAGGAAAAGTTACTAAACTCAAATTAGAAGGCCATCCAGATGGTGTGTATGATAAGAGGCAAAACTCGATCAAGGCCTTACAGAGGGATATAGAGTTGAAACACTCTGGTCCCAAAAGGTATCCTGAAAATTCACAAAGGACAATTTTGATGATGTTTGTTTGATTTTTGTTTGATGCCAAATGATACTTGATTTCAGAATATGGTATCGGAAAGCTGCTGTTTTTATGTGTGCCTGTAGCAATATTTATATATTCCGGGCAGCTCACAAGCATAAACTATAAAACAAAAGTTTACACAAAGGACTCAAAATTGTCAGCAAAGAGAGAAATAACATCAGGTTTAGGGGGGTGACCATAAATTCACAATGTATAAACAGTGGGTTACAATTCAAGAAATTACTGTCAAGGATTTTAAAAGGGAATTTTTTTAAAAAATGAATTTTCTTGGTGTCAAAACAACCATAAATAAGGCTTTAGGTGAGCCTCTCTGAGGAAGGTATCCAAGCCAGGGGGCCACCAGCCAGAAGGCCCTCTTGCAGCCATCCAATTCATTTCACATGCCAAGGGCATCCAGAGGAAGGTCTCTGAAGAGGATCTCAAGATTCAGGTACATGGGAGAAAGTCATCATTCAGCTACGCCAGTCCCAATTCCTATTTCCTTGTATCTGATATTTTACAAGCAACGGTAGTTCATATGTTTTTTGTTTTTAAAAAATATTTAATCATTTTTTTCAATACAAACATCAACCGCAAAAGACGCATACAACAAAAAACATAATAACAATAATAACACAATTTGACAATTCAGATTTGAATACACTGATATACCTATGACTACAGTCCAAGATTCAATCCCCAGCATCCAGGTAGAGAATCCTGTCTGGAATCTTGTAGAGCTGTTGCCAGTCAGTGGAGACGACACTGAGCTAGATTAACCAATGGTCTGACTCCATATGAAGAGGCTTTTTATGTTTCTGTGCATGGACTTTAAGTTCACTATGGTGTTATGGGGAATGGAAAGCGTGTGGATGCACCCCATATTCTCACTCAGCCTTGCCCTCTCTGGACAGTCAAGGAACTTGACATCTAACTTCCTGTCCCATCATTGAATGGTAAGGGGAGGACTAAACAAGAATATAGGAGCTACTCCTAGATTTGAATTAGACTTATTAAGTACAAATGTAAAAAAAAAAAATGTAAAAAATGTATGTTACTTTTGGAATGGCATGTGAAAGATGAAGAAGTTAAATCTGTTATGATACATTGGTCAAAAGATATTGGTCATAATATTCAGTTAGAAAATTGGGGGAAATTATGGAAGGATGGAATAAACCAGGCTTCCTCAACTACCATTCCCATCATCCCTGACCACTGGTCCTGCTAGCTAGGGATCATGGGAGTTGTAGGCCAAAAACATCTGGAGGGCTGAGGTTGAGGAAGCCTGGAATAAACTTTACAGCATGCAGTTTACTTAAAGATAATTAAATGAAAATTATGTATAGATGGTATATAACGCTAGTGAAATTAGCAGAAATGTATGAAACAAATAATCAATGTTGGAAATGTAAAGAAAAAAGTGGTACTTTTTATCATATGTGGGGGGAATGTAAGGAAGTGAAGGCATTCTGGGAAATGATATATAATGAACTTTTAAAAATGTTGAAATATACATTTGTAAAAGAAAAGAAAACCCAGAAGCCTTCCTATTAGGATTTGTAGGTACAGAGATACACAGGCAGGATAAGACATTATTTTTATATGCTACAACTGCAGTGAGAATATTATTAGCCCAACGATGGAAGCAAGAAGAGATATCATCGAAAGAAGAGTGGCAGATGAAATTAATGGACTATGCCGAATTGGTGAAATTGACTTGGAAATTGACTGACATCGCTAATAGGGTTACAAAAAGTTTTGTAGGCTTAATCTATCATTTATTACTAAATGTAATTTACAAATTGTTTATTTAAGATTATGATTTAATAGTAATATTAATAAGAATAAAATGCATACTAGAGATTAAGTTGGAAAACCATTAGTCAAGGATGAGGGAAGTTCCAGGTTTATATAGCCAAATGTTTGTTTATTCTATTTACAAAATTGATGATATGATGGACAATATTTGGAAAAAACCAGTAAGATACACACACACACACACACACACACACACACACACATATATATATATACTGCTCAATATGCTTTCCATTTCCCATAATGAGTTGCCAATGTATGCATGAGTGCCCATTCTCATGCTTACCAGAGAACCATAGAATTGTAGAGTTGGAAGAGATCCAAAGGGTCATCTATTCCAACTAGATCTCAGGAACTAGTCCAGGCATCTCAACGAAAGCATCCATGGCCATCCAACCTCTGTCTGAAAACCTCCAAGGAAGGAGAGTCCACCACCTCTTTGGGACTCTGTTTCACTGTTGAACAGCTCTTACCATCAGAAAGTTCTTCCTGATGTTTAGCTGGAATCTCCTTTTTTGTATCTTGAAGCCATTGGTTCGGGTCCTAACCTCCAGAGCAGGAGAAAACAAGCTTGCTCCATCATCCATGTGACATCCCTTTAGAGATCTGAAGATGGGTATCATCTCTCTTCTCAATCTCCACTTTTCCAGGATAAACCTACCCAACTCCCTCAACTGTTCCTTATAAGGCTTGGTTTAATATTTCAATGGGGAGGGAAGAAAGGGGCCTGTTGCACCATCTTGGATACTGTTATGCCTGAGTACGATTCACACAGTGCACTGGATAAAGCCTCATGTTTGCATTTATGTTTCATAAACAAAGTCTTCCTATTTTAGTTTATTTAGATGAGCCAATTCCTTGGTTCACCATTTATAAAGGAAATCACTTTAAAACCAAGAGCTGTGTTTGAATAGGTTATTTGCAACATAATAACCTCGTGAATTACTGAGACGCTGTGGAGCGGAGGAAAATGCGATTGTGAAGTGCATGATGGGGATTCAATTGGGATGGCAGCTCTATTGTTTTCCTTCCGTGGAGTGTTTAGAGATTTGCTGTAGATTTTGTGTGTATTATTTCTCTTCCTGCCCCCCAAAGTTCTCAGCTGATGAAGGTGAAGTCATTGCTCTCAAACAGAGTAATTTACAGAATTTGATATGTGCCTGATAAACTAAACTGACAGGTAGAGCAAGATCCTGGCCAACATTCACAATTAATCAGTGGCATGGCATGGGATGGGGGGGCACAGGGCCTTTTGCCCCTAATGCAAAATGGTTAGGGGCGCAAACACACAGTGCTGCCTCAATACAGCTGCACACTTCCATTGCTGGGCTCCATTAAAAACGACTACTTCATGAGAACCAGGAAGTGACTTCTCCAGACAATGAAGCAACTCTCCTTTTCTTATCTCTGTGGCTGCAAGCTCCTGGGTGGTGTGGGTGCAGTTAGGCAGTTGAATGAGCATGCGTATTCTGTCTGTTACCCTCCCTCCCACCCACCACCCTCCATGTGGCCCCGGGCACTTGTAACCCATGCTATGCCACTGCTTGAATGCAATTTTGTAAGTTCTCATGGGAGGGGAGCAGAATCGCTCCTCCTAAGTGAGACCCTGAAGGCAGATCCTCTCAGTTATGTCTCAAGGTGCATCCAGGTCAGTGGTTTTTGTGCATTCTCTTTCTGATGCTCACACAAGATGGTGGTGCAGTCCAAAGCATATTGCATGATCTGTATCCAGCCCTATCTGGCCTTCGCAACTTTCCCCACTACACACTCTACACTTGCTCTACTTCCCTGCCCACCTACATAGTCCTACCTATATTCACGCCAAAAGCATCCCTCCCATAAGCCATTATGCAAAATGAAAACGAGATCACTCTCTAGCATTCCATTTCCATCTGCTACTGAAGGTTGTGGTGGGAAAGTTAAAAGAAAACGGAAGCAGTTGGCAGGCAACCAAGGTATACCAATGCCTCGCATAATTTGTAGACTGTTTGCATTGGGGAGACTCACAGAACTTTCAAAACTCGTGATCTGGGAAATTGCTCAGTTGCTTTTCACCAAGGCCCTGGAGCTTCCCTCTTTAGAACCTTAAAACCTAATAAATTGTCCATAGCTGAATCTCAGCTGTGAGGAATGTCTAAGACTTGGGCACAAACTAGCAAAATCAGACCCAGCACATCTTACATTCTGAGCTGCAAATGAGTTTTTGAAGTACAGTGATGTTTGAGCTGTAAAAGATCTGAGCTAGGCAAATTTGTATTCCAAATCTGATAATCATAACAAACTTTGGACACATGACTTTCTCTATTTGGGATTGCCTTCCATATTGATTTCCTAAGAGCCACTTAAAACTTACGGTACAGTCCACTCATAGGATTCTGCCATCTAAATATATACAGGATTTGCCTGGTTTGAAGCAATTTCCACCACTCCCACTCCCCAAAACACCATCTGCTTGCGTGTAGAAAGCTAGGCTGAGGATTCTTATATATCTCTCCCAAGTGCATTTTGATATGATGCACACTTCCATAAGAGTAATGTTATTACTTGGCCCTAAGGCATTTAAATGATTTATAAGTGAATAGGCAAATGTTGGTAGTTGGGGTGGAACCATTCATTTTAAAAAAATTATGTGCACAACTTAATTATTCCGGCAATCAAGGATTTCATTTCTTATAAGTTACAAAGGATCTATAATTATCTAGAACATCTTAGAGAGTGAAAAGGCTGTTCTTCCCAGCATTGCTGAGACTGTATTGAACAGGTGGCATCCATGAAATGGCCAGCGTGTGTCTGAGTCATAATATATTAAAACAAGAGAGAACGCCTTTAAAGGTAGAGAGCTATTACTCCCCTAATGGAGGAATGCCTTCCAGACAATGGACTCATTTACACTGAGGTTGTCCCAGAAAGCGGAATTTATGTATTAGAATCTTGTTAACCTGAGCAGACAAAGATCCCTCCACTCTACTCCAAGTTAATCAGTTTAAGTGCTTTCTCTCTTTTTTTGCAGGAAAATAGCTTTCGATACTTTTAGAGACCTCGGATGAAAGACACAGAGAAGTGAGATCGTGATACATATAGACATAAGAAGCTGCCTGTTACTGAGTGAGACCATTGTTCCATCTTGCTAAGTATTGTCAAGACATACTGGCAGCAGATCTCCAGGATTTCATGCAGGGTTGTTTCCCAGACCTGCCTGGAGATGCCAGGAATGGAGATGGAGGAGGAATCAACTTTAAATGGATTTATAAAACAGAAATTGGTGGTGTTGACCCCCTCAAGCTTTGCCTGTGGCGGATTGTTTCTGAGCATCCACTTATATCTGACCTTCTTGTATATTGTCAGATTCTTTTTAAGAGTGTGATTAATGAGGTGCAAAAATATATACAAAATTATATCAAAAATACACTTACTATTGTCGGAATACGCTACACGGATCCGCTATAGGATCCACATTTATTTAATTGTTTAATATAGTTTTCGGGAACTACTTTTGGTATTACTACGCGCAAAAGCGAAAGCGAAAGTAAGAATGAATAGTTTGGTTCACCAATGAGATTAATCCGCCTTTATTTTATAGTTCCGGTCATGTTCAAAGTTATTAATGAGCGTTAAACCTGCTTCCCGCCTTTTTGGAGGGCAGCAACAGTGATTTTATTGGTTGAGGCATTGATCATGATGTCACGTTTGTTCCTAAATAAAAGGCTGAGGCTCCCCCGCTTAGGCACGTTTTTCCTACGTTCTTCTTTAGTTCTTTCAGTTGAAGTCAGAGTTTAGTTTAAGGGTATTGGGAGCGGGCTGGATGGGTTGGATGGGTTTTTCCTTTAGTTAGAGTTAGATCGCGGAAGATCATTCGGTTTAGCTTTAGTTAGGTTTCTTTAGGTTTAGCCTAGGGCTAGGCTTGCGGAAGATATTTCGGTTTTAGTTTATTTAGTTAGCCTCGCGGAAGATTGGGCGCGCAGGGACTTTGAGCTTAGGAGAACTTAGCTTAGGGGACGAGCCTACGCGGGTTCTGCCAAAGCCACTAAAGATATAACCGGTGTCTGTCTTTCTTTGGGGTAAAAGAGGGAGTAAAAGGTTTAAGGTAAAAATTTTAATTTCCTTAAGTTGATCTATCTATTCAGAGTCAGGGCATATCCTATTTCTCGAGGCAACATTCTTCTTTAAAAGGCAATTAAGAACTCATGCACCTTCGGAGTCATTACCCGGCTTACTCAACCTTCAGATTGTGAGACCTGGCCGGCACCCGTGCTCAGAAGCACGCGGAACGCTGGCCGCTTTCCCCGCTACTGGTACCTTGTGCATGAGCAGTCCAAGTTTGTGCACGAGGAGCTCCAGCACCCAAACCCCGACATACTATATTTATAATATACCTGTATATAAAACAGTCAAGGCCCAGGGGGCAATATATTTCTGCAGCATAATTCTTTAAGAATCAATACATCTGTAGTTTTATGCAGCTATATGCATTGTTGTATGTATATGGTTACAACCAGGCATATGTGTGTCTATGTATATAATAATATACATATAATAATGCATATAAGTTATGCAACCATTTGTATTTTTAGTGGAACCAGTGAAAAAAAGATAATTTGACTCTCATCATGATCAAGCAGTGAGATAGGAATTGCGGGGGGGGGAGTGCGCAAACAGGTTTGACTACAAGATCATTGTTGTGCAAGCTATCAGTGTTTATATGGACTTAGATCCTATTACTAAGCTTCCACTCACCCTCCAGAGTAGAAGGGGAGGTGGCGAAGGGGAAATTGGATGAAAATGTGTTGGATCTTGGTTCTTTCTTCTACAAACAGAGGGAGCCCTTCCTTTCAAGGCGGACCACTTAGGATCCAAGACAAGAGAGGATATAGAGATTTCCTTTCCATCTTGCTCCACAACCCTTGCTTCTGGAACATTCTGGGAATATTGCTTTTGAGTCACACACAGCTAAAGAGAGAATCAATCATAAGTAGGGATGGGTGAAGAAATCTGTTTGGTTTGCATTTCACTGTATCTCTACCAAATTCACACTTCCTCAACCAAGGAATAAACTGAAACACAGCTGTCTACTGATGTTCACACTTCTCCAAAGTTTGAGATGCTATTACCCAACGAAAGCGCTAGCAGAAATAGCTTGCCAGAATAGATCTTTTAAATATATTTGTTGTTTTTATGTTTTTAACGATATTATTGTAAAGCACCTTGCAACTGTAGTTTAGAAGGTGACTAATAAATTAATTGCAATGAGAAGAATTAGTATTTAGTTGGGGGGGGGGAATGGCTTGGAAAATACACCAGGCAAAGGAGCACAAGGAAAAGATTTTTATTGGGTGATATGCTCACAAAGCTGTATACAATTTTCGTACAAACATTAAAAGAAAAAGAGAATTCCAAATGTTTATAGGGCAGAAAGAGCTGAAGATTAGAAAAATGAGAAACTGCAACACCCAAACTGACAGATTCATGCAACCTAAATCAAGAGCAACAAAACAAAACAAAACAAAACAAAAAAAACATAACAAAACAAGGTGTCAGGGAGCATAGTTCTGAGAAAACATTTCCTCCACGCATGCCCAAAATTTGAGCTTCTTTTTAGAACTTTGTAAGAACTTTTGGCTGCACCCTAAATAGGACTTCCATAAAACATGTTTGC
Organism: Lacerta agilis; assembly: GCF_009819535.1. NCBI lineage: Eukaryota > Metazoa > Chordata > Lepidosauria > Squamata > Lacertidae > Lacerta > Lacerta agilis. The sequence continues at coordinate 18,546,544 of NC_046314.1, forward strand.
AAGAGGACATGAATATGCATAAACTGCTAACGCTAGACATATGGAGAGCAAGCAACCAGTTGGAAACCTCTCTTCATGCAGAATGCATTGAGGAAAAGCTCTCCCTTAATAATGCTCTCGATATTATTATTAAGTTTGCTATCATATGCTATCATTCAGCCATTGCATATTAGAAGCCAACTTCATTGTCATTAATTCTATTGTCATTATTGTCTTTATTGTCATTAATTTCCAGCCTCCATCTGTTAACATAATGGTGACTGATTTAAAAATTAAAACATTTATCTTTATTATAGCATCAAACTGGGCAGGATGGGGGTGGGAGGCAAATCACAACAATAAATCACAGGTTTGCCAACCTCTCTTTAAGTTGAACAATAATAATTCTTTATTGTGCCTCCCCCACACACACACACACCCCAGTCAGATATATGCAAATTAAACAGACTAATTTTTAGTTTCACAACTTTTTTTGTCTGAGATTGAGTTAAACCTGTGGTTCTACCTTATTGGGTGACTGACCTGTCCTATGGTCCCCAACCCACAGGAGTAATGGCACAAACATTGGAAAAAGAATTAGCTCCCTATGTGTACAACTTCTACAAGTCGGGACAATGCCTTTTTGGTCCATTTTTTCAAAATATTCAATATATCATTTGTGCAGAAGGGGGAGGAAAAGTTTGTATGGACCAAGACATTTTGCTACCTGGGATGAAGCAGCAAGTTCCTACTGCTAATGCTGTTTTGACACATGAGGCAGAAAATATCATATGCGCCTCTTCTCCTCCTCGGTAGTAAAAACAACAACAAAACATTTATAATCAATTACATAATAAAATACACCCCAAATCAATTACCTGTGGTGGCCGCCTCACTCTGCCTAATGGTAGAGTTGGGTCCTGTGCAAAGAATATGCATTTGGATGTTGGTATGGCCTTTGGGTGTTTTGATGGACTAACTTTTTAAAGGATTTCCTCCCCTGAGACATGCATTTTAATGCTTCCTGCTTGCTTGTACCTCTACTTAATAGGGAGGGGGGATGATAAATTGTCAAAAAGAAAGGAGAGAAGAGAGGGAGGGAGGGAGGGAGGGAGGGAGGGAGGGAGGGAGATGATCTGTAGCAAACCGTGCCTTTGGACAAACAGCCCCTCAGACAAAGCAGTGATTTTTTGTTTGTTTGGTACATCCCATAGCAGTGTCACGCAGGGCTGCACACTGCATCCACAGTGCTAGGACTTGATTTATAAGGGAAATCTTTCAAAGAATGGCATGATATGTTATTTCCAGCCGTTCTTTGTTTAGTGTGAATTCCTCACAGCACATTTCACCAAGATGCAGCAAATAAAACACCGCAAGAACAGCATATTCTTCTTACACATCTTTGGAGGGGGGGTAAACGGGGGGGGGATCCCTATGAATTCAATCGGGACATAGTGTGTGGCAGCGATATAAGATTTAAAAGAGCTGGGGAACATTCTGTACTTTCACGATCCATCCTCCTTCATAGCTTCTTCATAGTTATAGTTAGTTCCTTCCCCACTTCCTTAGGGGATTCTTTTAGTGGATAAATATGGCAAATCTATTGCTTTAGATCAGGGGAGGGGAACTTTGAACGCTTAAGCCATTCTTGGCCCACCAAGAGGTTCCATTTGGCCTGTGAAGTCATTTCCCCAAACCACACCCACCTGTCCATCAGCCAAGGTAACTTCTGATGACAGCTGATGGGTAGGACGGTAGGGTTCAATTCTGTGTTGGCTGCTGAGAATGTTACAGGCATTTCTGCACTCAGAAGTTCCTCACACTGTAGATCTGCAAAAACCTGGGTTTTTGTTTTGTTTTGTTTTGTTGTTGTTTTTTGTTTTTGTTTTTTGCAGATCAGCTGTGAGAGGGACTTCTCTTGCACACAGCAATGCCTGTAAAATATTGGTTTATTTTTTCTCCCTGGGGATGGGGGTGGGTGGGAGTGGGGAGAGAAAGAACCACAAGGCATAGGGCTAGCAGAGCCATTTTTTCTCTCCCCACACCCTGCCTGCTTTCCAAAGCCTTTCTCTCTCCACCCACCCCAGTTCCCAAGCTTAGATGCCACAGGACTATATTTCACCACATAAACATATATTAAAAGTTTACGGAAAAAAGACTGTCAAAAGTTTTCCAAATGCATCAGTGTGATACAGCAGTGTAGACAGAACAGCATGAGCAAAGTAGGCTTCCTTTCACCCTTTCCCTTATGAGGTGGTTACAGTATGAATTTTTCGTCCCCTCAGGTGAGTGTGAGTGAGAAAGAGACAGAGAGCCCGGGCGTGAGTGACAGAATGAAAAATTCAGTTTTTACGCCAATAGACAAACTCCTTGTCTCCCTTCCACTTCTCAGTGGCTCTAAAGTTCAATATATCTCACTTCACAAAGATGAGTCAATGTTCTCAGACAGCACAGTCAAATATGCCACCCTGGAGGCTTCAGCCTGAAAGAACACATTACAGCATGTGTCACTAGAACATCAACCCCATGTGCCAGGATAAGGGGAAAGGAAAGCCGGTGTAGTTTACTTCTCGTGCGCACCTGACATGCTGAGAACAAGGTTACTTCTTGTTGTTGTTCTTGTTTATCCTACAAACTGTAAGGTGAAATCAAAGCCATTTCAGTGGCAGGTACCGGTTATTCCTCTTAATATTTTATGCTACTACTGATTAATGATCCATCCCTCCTTTCTGCTCTTACCTTCCACAAGTCTCAGTCCATGTATTTCACTATTTCAGCTATATGAACCTCAGTCATCTGAAGGCACCCTCTTGTCTTAGATGCACCCTTGCTGCTCCCCCCACCCCTGCTGTAACTCCCTCCCATAACTCCCACACTGGGCAAAGGTGTTCCGTGCTTATTGAGCAAGGAACGGGGCTTTAGCAGCCTAATCCTATGAATGCCTGTTCAGAAGTAAGCCCCACTGAGTTCAATGGGACACAAAAGGCTGCAATCTAATACTCACTTAGTAGACCTCACTGAACTCTTCTGAGATTGCACTGTAAAGCACTATGTTTATTGACGATGAAGTACAAAACACACACAGACACAGACACATCAATGATCTTCCTCCTCCTGTTTTCCACAGGTACTTCTACACTTACTATATACTAACAGTAGATACATGTATGTTGTAGATATTCCACTGTTTGTTAAGCATCTGCCCCAAACACATGCCAAACTCATGAGCTTCTTGCCTCCATCAGGTTTAATGTGAGCATAAAACCAATGTTTTCCACGCATTACCAGCACCTCTCCTCTGCCATTTCTTTGCCATTAACAGCACTCAGGCATTCACATCAGCACCATGAGAGTGGCGATTTAAGCTCCACATATGAAAATACTCCAAATTTCAGCAGGGAAAGCGGAGGCAAGGGAGATGAAAGGATAACAAGCGGATGGATGCAAGAAAAGGCACATTTGCACACATTTAGGCTTCATTTCAGAGGGGATGAGGATTAGCTTCATAGCTTCACATGAGGCTTAAAATGGCTTTTGCTTCAATTGGGCTTTGTAATCTGAATGTAATGCCTGCGTTGGCCAAATGCTCATTCTCGCCACGAACGCTGCTCCTCTGCTTTCTCTTCCATAGTAAGGGTGGTCAGATATTCTCATCAATGCAGCATAAGGGGCTCAAAGGTGATTTGCACAGCATATGAGAAAATGCTCCACAGCAGGATTGAACTATATGTCTTTGTGACCCTGGGCCTAAGTCATTAGAGAGTACAAAAGAAGTTGACACTCTTGGTCAGACAACATAGGCTAGGCCTATGAATCACCTCTGTTTGCCGACTAAGGAAGCTAAATGACTTGAAATGTGATGACAATACACACACAAGTTGGATCACGGCCCAAAACCTCACAACACTCTTTTTCTCTGTTACTATTCCGTCCCAATTACCCTAATGCTTTCCTACTTATATCTGTGTTTCTCTAGGTCCACAGGCTTTGCAAGAAGGGAGCTGTCCAAAGTGTTGCCTAGGGAATAAGGGAGAGCTCCAGATTTACCTTTTGTAAAAGCAGAGGAGGGTTGTGTGTTTGTGTGTGTGTGTGTTTAAAAATAAATCCTACATTACTCAGCTTTACCAAAACACAAAACAAAACTGAGTTCTTCAGAACTCAACTGACAGCATTCTAAACAGCTCCACCTTGTAAGGGCTGAAAGTCTCAGCACCTTGAAGGCCAATGTGAAATGTCAAAGTTTCTTTAAAAAAAATATCGCCAAGAATGCACTGCACTTAGGTACCTCTTAGTTATTTTCAGATAAACAAGAGCAAGAGACAAACCCTTGCTGTTGCTTCCCTTTAAGTGACTATGGAGGAAAAAAGGAACCATTTTTATTCTACTCCCCTCAAAAAGCCCCTGGGCCTACTGTATTTATCTGCAATTTAGAAGGCTTAGTTCACCCTATGGAGGGGTGTCTGTGCCTGTTACTTTCTTTTTTTTATGAAGAATTTATTAGCATTTTCATAGCACAACACAGACCCTAACCCACACCTACAAATACATAACAAATACAGATGCATATATTGCCAGGATTCTTCTTCTTGTTTATATACCTAAGAAAAAAAAAATTCTATTTTCGAATCTTGACATTTGACTTCCCCTGCCTTTTCACCTTCGGTTTTAAAACTATATTTTGCTTCCATAACAACTTTTCTCTAAAAAAACAAAACAAAGAGTTTAACTTCCAATAAAAGTAACACCATTATCTTAATCTTCATGTTCTAGCTTAAATCTTAACAAAGTATTCTTATAAAATCTAAACTTATTTCTTCTGTCCTTTATCATGCTGCTATTAACATAAAATCTCAATATCTCCTTACTTAATCAAGATAGACTTACAATTAATAACCTTCACCCTCCGATTTCAGATACCATAACAAGCCATTTAAATTTTACATTTAGTACTTCACCCCACACCCCCTCTGTCCATTGTCTTTCTCTGTCTTGCGTCGGATCCAATCTTCCAGTTATCTTCTTTTCCCAGATGTCCACAGATCCAGGCAGCATTCACAACAAACTTTGCATCGAGCTTCAGGATACACATCATCTCTTTTCTGGGCTCCTCCGCTTCTTTGTACCATACTTCTTCTTCTTGTAAATATCTTATTTCCTCGTCCCTTGCCCCCGAGCTCCCACCTCGGGGTCTGGATATTATAAATTTTACCGTTCCGGGACTGCCACCCCCAAAGAACGGTTCCTTTTCCCGAAGTCGCCCAGACATTTCAGACCATCCTTCAAGCATTCCTTCTAACTCTTTGCAAAAGTTTCCTTCCATTGTGTAAAACTTTTGAAAAGCCTCCTCTGTGGAAAATGGATTTTTCTTATTTATTATCCCACTCAAGACTTTCAATTTCCGATTAAGCAGTTCCAGCCTCAAGACAGTAAGCATTTCTTCCTCCGTTAATCCAGAGTTCAAAACAAGTTCAAACACAAAGTCCAGCATGGTGGGGGAGGGGGTGAGTGTCAAATTTCAGTTCCTGTCTCTTCCTCCCTTTGTTTCAATTGTTTCCCACATCAGTCCAAATTTTCCATCGCCATTTTTCTGAAGCCAGAGCGTAAAGACCAAAACTTTAAACGGAGATATTTTCTGCTCACTTAATCCCCAAAGGGAAATCTCAGCAGTCTCAATTTTCAAATTTCAGACACATTATATCCATTGTTGTAGCAGCAGTCACTTAAACTGGTTATTTTCTTTCCTTCTCCCGAAGGGAGGGAGGCAGGCTGCCTTTCCTCTTCCCCCCGGATCGTTCCAAAGGTAAAAAAGTCAGTCAAATACTCACGACCACCGGGTTCTTTCAAATCGTTAATGACAGGTAGAACTTAGACGCTCATCTCGGGATTTGTCGCCGCATTTGCATCCCGGTTGGGGCATGTCCCCTATAGCCCGGCTCCGTCGTCCCTTCACCCCCACTCCCCCTTTACAGGGGGAGCGAGGGAAGGGTTCGGAGCCACAACGGGCACAGCCAGGGAGCCCAGGGTGCGGGACGCTCTTCCCGCACCCCACCGGAGCCCCGCTTTGCGGTAGCGGGGCTCCAACCCCCGGGATGGACTGGGCGCTTCGCAGCCAAAGCAGCCCACGACCACCCGCAATGGTGTGTGCCTGTTAATTTCATATATTTTAGTAAATTATAGCAGGTTTCAGATCCTCCATTATAGTGAATGGGGAACACTGAACTTAATTTTTACAGTGTGGCTCAGAACCTGAAACACCGACTGAAGCAGAGAGCATATAGTGACTCAAAAATGTATCAGAGGTTTTTTGTTTCTTTTATCAAATGAGAAGTTGTTGTTTTTAAAACTGCACTGATATAGAGCAAGGCAAATATTGAGGCCCATTTGCACTTCTAGCATTTGCTACTGTTTGGGATTTGCCAAGGGATTTTTAGCCATTCAACCAACAGACAATAACATTGAAACTGGTGACTTTACACATTCATGCAAATATCTACTTTCATTGTTTTGTTTTGTTTTTCTTATGCAAGCTCCAACTGGGGCATACAATTGCAGTAGTCATATCAGAGAAGGAAAGGAAGAACTCAGAACCAGGTTTTTGGCTCTATCAGTGTTGCCCATATTGTTGAAGTGCAGCCCTAATCTAGCAGGGGGCACAATTTGTACAGCTCTGAATGCACAACATTTGCTCCACGCAGAAAACATTTGAAATAAAGAGGCCTGATTCCACAACCCTTTGTTCAGCTGGCTCCACTATATTTGCAATTAGATCAAATCTAGAATTTAAATTAGTTTTGTTTAATAAAATATGGGGGATTCTAAACTTGCTTTTCATAGTTGTCTTTCAAATTTCCACTTGAATTAATTGTTTCTGGAAATGAATCAACATCAGGTGGTGTATTTTAAACTAAGAGTGAATACAGTACGTTTGGGGGGGGGGGGGGACCAACACGGCACTAACACTTACAGCTTACTTTTTTAGTTGGAAAAGAAGAACTAAATTTCTGCCAAATGAAGCGACAACTATTTTCATTTAAATGGAGGATTTCAACATTTTGATTTTAAATACTTCCTTGACAAAGCATGCTTATTTCCCTGGCTCCCCTTTCAACCTAATAGTAATACATGCAAAATGCCTCACTTAGCCAAATTTACTAATCTTAGATAATACTTTCCCATGGTTATCCGTGTTAAATTCTTGACCTTAGTAGCTCTTTATATCCCCAGTACTTATTGTTGTTGTTTTGCATTCCAATTATATACTGTGACCATCTGTGATATCCAAAGTGTGTTTTTCCTTTGCTTAACCCAAGGTTGTTATTATTTCAAAATAATAGCTACTTTTTACCAAGAACAAAATTAATGCTTTGAAACGAGATGAAGAACAAATTTAGGCATGTTTTATTTGGAAAGGGGTAGAATCCCTCTATAATAACCCTTCAGTTCTCTATAAGATTATTTAAGTTCCAGGTCTGTGAACATCTATGATGCCCAGAACTACATCGTCCGCCACTGACAGCAGAACTGGAGAGGGCTCCTCCAGACGTCCTGCTCAATGAGCATGTATTCTGATTCGCTTGCACCAAGTTTACACAGAGTTGAGATTATATCCAGCCTTCATTGAGCATGCATTCTGGTTTGTTTGTGGGGTAGTTATACGACAATCAGCATTTGACAGCACATCCATGAAGGAGAGGCAATGAAACGGTCAACTGGTTATAACAGTAGGATCTGCAAACCAGTTAAGAAAACCATGAAAGTATGGGCTTATATTAGAGTCTAGGAGGAGGACATCCCTCCAATCCTCTGGGCATGTTAACAGTCACATTCTCTGGCTCCCACCGCCAAGGATTGGGAGAAAATTCACCCACCTTGCTTAAATGAGCTTTGGATATGTGAACTCAACATGCCTCAACATGTATGCTTAGGCCCCACTGCCCAGTATTCTGGTTTCTCCTGAGGAAGCTTGGAAATTGCATTATATGGAATCAGAGCATTGATTCATCAGTGACTTTCTACTATCATCAGCTGTCTACATCAGGCATAGGCAAACATAGCCCTCCAGATGTTTTGGGACTACATTTCCCATCACCCCTTACCACTGGTCCTGTTAGCTAGGGATGATGGGAGTTGTAGTCCCAAAACATCTGGAGGGCCCAGTTTGCCTATGCCTGGTCTACATCATTATTGAATACACTGGCTGGCAGATGCTCTCTAGTGTCCCATGCAGGAGTCTTTCCCATACCCACTTGGAGATTGAAGGTGGGACCTTCTGAATATTGTTGTTGTTGTTGTTGTTGTTGTTGTTGTTTTATACCCCAGCCACTCTGGGTGGCTCCCAACAAAATATTATTATTAATAATAATAAATATTAATAATAATAAAGTGCTAAAGCATCAAACATTTCCTTAAACAGGGCTGCCTTCAGATGTCTTCTTAAAGTCAGATAGTTGTTTATTTCCTTGACATCTGATGGGAGGGCATTCCACAGGGCGGGCGCCACTACTGAGAAGGATCTCTGCCTGGTTCCCTGTAACCTCACTTATCGCAGTGAGGGAACCGCCAGAAGCATTCTATCATGGAGCCTTTCTCCAAGATCGTGTTCTTCTCCAGACCTGCAGAACGTCTTCACATCTGCAGCCCAGAAGCCATATGTTCTTCCCTGCTATTTGGTTGTTTGAGTTCCCAGGCAGGCAAGAAGAGCAGGACTTTACTGAGTCCCTGACAGGCTTCAATAGAGCATTCAGATGTGGGTGGCACTCAATTGTACAGCCTGGCTTTACTGTCCTCCCCCCTTAATAAGTTCCTGTGCGCTACTGCCTTACAGGCTTCATTCTGAATTCAGATAGTAATTTTGTCTAAAGCTCAGCATCAGAATTTGTTTTACACTGCACAGTAATCTATTCTACCCCAAGAGATAAGACCAGAGTGCATAAATTGTCTTAATTTATAAGCTCAATTCAGATGGGACAGTGTCTAAGACCCAAGTCTGGATGCAAATTTCACATGCTCACCGCAACTGAAGTTTTCCAATGTCTAAGGCTAAAACCATGTTGTTTTCCATTTGCCCACAACATAAGGAAGCCGCTTGAGATTTTCCAGGTTGATTCCCTGCACAAGAAAACCAGTTGGTGCTAGATTAATTTGTAATTTAATCACAGGCTCCAATCTTTCAGTGACTCAAAGATTTTAGAATCAATATTTAATAAAGATAATGCTTAGTATGCCCTACACAGAGCAAACCCTTTATTTTGCTTGAAACAATGGAAATTATGTCTCTCTGCGATACCTTTATTACTTTTGTTGATACATCATGGTGTTTATTCCAGAGCAGCCCCCACCCTCAGCTGCCAATCAGATGTTTTGGACCACATGTCCCATCAGCCCCAGCCAACCCAATGGTCAGGTATGATGGGAACTCTTGTCCAATGTTCTGGAGGGCACCAGGTGTGCAAAGGCTTTTGAGCACCTTTCCTAAAATGCAACACTAGCTGAGTCAGAATGAAGCCAACCTTTGCCACCCTATCTCAAGAGCTTAGCTCTAGCTGGAGGTATTCTTTTCTCATGTTCATCCCTACAACAACCTTGTAAGGTGGTTAGGCTGAGGGAAAGTGATCTAAGGCCAACCAGTGAGCACTTGGGGAAAGGGTTGATCTGAATGTGGTTTTCTGCAAGCAAGCCCGGTATTCTAACCAAAGCAGCTCAATAATATGTGCTTGGAGAGGTGAGTAGTGTCCCCTTCTGAGATGTACAAAGAGCTTCTCATAAATCTAATCCACTGTCTCCAGCTGGTTTCCCTCTAACGGTTCCACATTGAATTATACTTGTTGCCAAGAGTAGTAAAGAGTAGTAAATCCCCTATAAAACACCCATATGGAAACCTACTGCGCCTTCTGTTTTTGAGCTGTCATACATACTTCCTAAGAACTTCTGTTCAAATATTTCTCTTTGGCTATCCTATGCCCTTTTAAAATGTGGTAATTTTTGGGGGGGTGTTATTGGGTTGTTGTTTACATAATCAAAATTATGTGAGATGTTTTGAGTTTATTCTGTGAACCTCCATGAGTATAGGTATAGGGAAGTATATAAATTCAATAAATAATAATGCATAATAATATTTGTGCAGAAACTAACAATCCCATCCAGATGGTGGCACATTAAAAAGATGGGAAGTGCCCCTGTCTGGATGAGACACCTTGCAGTGCTAGCACAAGATACCTTTGGGAGTAGAGCCCAAATATCACCTCCCTCTCACAAGACACTAAACACAATCAGAAGCCTTACTGTGCCATTCAGTGAGCAAGCTAAGCTCCTTTGCCCAGGCCACTGAGGTTTTAAGGAAAAGTGGAGGCATCACCTCATCAGCATCTCTGTTGAACACCAAGGATAGGGAGTGGGTGGCTCTGTGGTCTAAACCACTGAGAATCTCAGGCTTGCCAATCAGAAGGTCGGTGGTTCGAATCCGTGTGATGGGGTGAGCTCCTGTTGCTCTGTCTCCAGCTCCTGCCAACCTAGCAGTTTGAAAGCATACCAGCATGAGTAGATAAATAGGTACCACTGCAGCGGGAAGGTAAATGGTGTTTCCATGAACTCTGGCATTGTACCAGAAGTGGTTTAGTCATGCTGGCCACAGGACCCAGAAAGCTGTCTGCAGACAAATGCCAGCTCCCTCAGCCTGAAGCAAGATGACTGCTGCACCCCATAGTCAGGTTTGACTGGACTTAACTGTCCAGGGGTCCTTTATATATACCTTACCAGAACACCAAAGCTCCAGAGGTCCCTGTCTGAGGGAGGCCCATTTCACCTCACCTCATTTCTGATGGCTTTCCATTGTTGCATGGAGATTCCCTCTCTTTCAAAGGTGTTCGACCTGTCAGTTTGTTAATTTTTAATCTCTCTGGCATGGTGAATTTATGGGCTTATAACCGCAATAAAATTTGAATTTGAATTTGAATTTGCTTTATGGAATTGTTCCATTTATTTTGAAATGAACTCTTTTAAAAGGCAACAAGAAGGAACACACTTGACAACGCATCGAGATCACCAAAGGAACAAAGAAGTTCAGGGGTTATTATATCATGAATATAAGTGTGTGTTTTTGTGTGTGTGTGAGCACAAAAAAATATGTAGTGGGGGGTAGTCATTTGTGCTCATAGGAGCCAACTCCTAGGGGCTGAGGTCCCTTTGGCTCCTCCAATAGAATATTGGAGAGCCAGTGTGGTGTAGTGGTTAAGAGCGGTAGACTCGTTATCTGGGGAACCGGGTTCGTGTCTCCACTCCTCCACATGCAGCTGCTGGGTGACCTTGGGCTAGTCACACTTCTCTGAAGTCTCTCAGCCCCACTCACCTCACAGAGTGTTTGTTGTGGGGGAGGAAGGGAAAGGAGAATGTTAGCCGCTTTGAGACTCCTTCGGGTAGTGAAAAGCGGGATATCAAATCCAAACTCTTCTTCTTCTTCTTCTTCATCAGGGCCCTCCCAAAGTTGATGGGCATTGCCATTCAAATGGTGTGTGCACTGTGTCTTGTGATCAATTATGTGGAGCAGGGCTTTTCTGCCCCCTCCCCAATATTTTATTCAAGTTGGTACCTCTGATTGTACTTCATTAGAATTTGTTTAGAAGCTTCTAAGTAGGAAATAAATGAAAATGATGGTGCCATTGTGTGTGTGTGTAAGATTCTTTACTTGCTCCATTTGCTGAGTAAATTTGTACATAAACAAGGATGGTGTCCACCATTTCCATTTCACTCCTAAAGCAGAGTTCCACTTGTGGAACAGAATATCTCCCACTTTTGCACCCTGCAGTATGCCTGCCCTGCCCAGGCATCCTCAAAATATGTTCCAGAGGATTGGGGAACCACCCAGAGCATATTTGGGAATGGGGTTTAGGGAGAAGAGAAAAGGAGAAGTCCCAAACCTCCTCAATCCACTGTTGTTTAGATGATTGTTTTGAAGACTTCCATTTACTCTCTATACATCATGTTGTTCAGATACCTGATTACCATCTTCCAAAGCAACTATTCTATTCTGAACTTAAAAATGGAAAGCATAATGCTGGTGGTCAACAAAAGAGGTTTAAAGACTGTCTTAAGGCAAATTTTAAAAAATGTAGCATAAACACCAACAACTGGGAAACACTTGCCTGCAAGCGCTTTACCAAAGCTTTACCAAAGGTGTCGTGGTCTTTGAAGACACTCAAACTTAGGATGCAAGGGAGAAATGTGCTAAGAGGAAGGCACAATTGGCAAATCCACACCGTAATCAACTCCCGCCTGGAAACCAATGTCCCCACTGTGGAAGGATGTGTAGATTCAGAATTGGGCTCCACAGTCACTTACGGACCCATTGTTAAAACTGTGTTTATGGAAGACAAGCTTACTCAGCTACGAGTGATCGCCAAAGAAGACTCTCTATACACAACTTGGATGCTTTAATAACAGTTTTAATATGCTGCCTCTGCCTCTGTTATCTGGTATTATTATTATTATTATTATTATTATTATTATTATTATTATTATTATTATTATTGCAGTTTATTCTTTAAATGTTGCTAGCTATTTTTGTCGCTTGTATGGAAAAGCCAGGAGGGAATGGCTTCAAATAAGAATAAGTAAATAATATTAGCAACAATGCCTGAGTGACTGGGAATGACTTTTTCAGATCCTAGAAACTGATTTATCCTATCATAATTTTATCCCTAAAAATAAACATGAACATCTCTGAAATGTACACATTTCTACCAAAGGATTGTTGTGTTTTTTAAAGACCACGTGTGCCAACATGAAATGCAGATTTGCGCTCAGGGGAATTTTATAATCTAGATTTACCATGGTCCTTCTGAGCCACATGGAACATAGATGAAGAAACTGATGTGAAGCTAATGAGAACTGAAGTCAAAGGAGAGATTGTCTCATGGGTGAGATACTCTGGGTTATTGCTACTTTGTCGACTTTCAGACATTTGTTACAGATTCAGAGTATAGTAGTGTTTTAAAAACCCAATGCTACAGTTTCACTGGACAGGGAAATTTGATATTTTTTGGAATGGAAGTATGACCTTTGAGTAAGCCTGAGTGAATACAGAGAGTCTTTGTCCTGATTAAGCACAGCTCATCTTAAGGCTTGCTGATTAGAAGGCCGGCGGTTCTAATCCCCACAACAGGGTGAGCTCCTGTTGCTCGGTCCCAGCTCCTGCCAACTTAGCAGTTCGAAAGCACGTCAAAGTGCAAGTAGATAAATAGGTACCGCTCCAGCGGGAAGGTAAACAGTGTTTCCATGCGCTGCTCTGGTTCACCAGAAGTGGTTTAGTCATGCTGGCCACATGACCCGGAAGCTGTACACCAGCTCCCTCAGCCAATAAAGCGAGATGAGCGCCACAACCCCAGAGTCGTCTGCGAGTGGACCTAATGGTCAGGGGTCCCTTTACCTTTACCTTTACTACTATTAATAATTTTATTATTTTTACCCTGCTCATCTAGCTGGGTTTCCCCAGCCACCCTGGGAGGCTTCTAGCATATATAAAAATATAAATACATATTACACATATTACCATCGAAAGAGCCACCCTTCATAAGGCCATTAAGTCTAGCAGGAAACCCATAGGCAGTTAAGAATCGAAGATTACCAAGTGCTCTATTAGTTACCTAGGAGCTTCCATGGAGCAAGATCTCTTCACTTGATTTTGGTTGGTTTCCCCCTCCCAGTACAGTCCTATACAGTCCCCACTGTTAAGAGGGGCTTCTTTGCCCTCTGGAGTGGTTTTTTGTGGGGTGGGGGAATGTGAAAAGAAAGATGAGTCTCACAACCATGGAGGCAACCAATGTCTTTATGTTGTCCTGAATTAGCATATACTGTAATGAAGTTGACCTTAGAAGGCCCAATGTTGGGTCCAGTTTATAAACAATAGAAGCTTTTGTGGTTTTATCTTCAACCCATGAAGGCTGCATTTGCAAGGCCCTTATTTCAGAACACACAACTGAAAGCAGCAAGAAAGTAATTTTAGGACTGCAGTACTAATATCCACCATAATGCAACTTGTAAACATTCCTATTAAATATGTTCCCCTAAAATAGAAAGTGAGAAGGCAAAACATTTAAATAATGGAAAGATCTTAAACAATATGACTGGTTGTCTTCCCTCTATGTGATTTAAAATTCAGCTGAGCCAAATAGATTGGGAGATTGAGATAATTTAATTCCTCAGTGAGGCGGGCATCGTATGCCAAATATGAGCCTAAAGCTAAAATTTCCTAGTGGCATTATAATCCCCAGAAAATACTGTGGTGCTTGTATATATGGCCATTTTTGCTATGCAATGAGCTCCCAAACTAAATTTTTGCCCTCCAATTTAATGAGGGAGTTTTGCTTCCAAATCACTTTTAAAGTCTTCCAGCTGCACATTCGCTTGGTTTATGATAGCTGCATTGCTTTTCAGTTCAATTAAATAAGAAAGAGGAAGGGAAAGAGAGGTAACTCAAACGTAAAATAGCAAAACGGTTTCTTCCTGGGAATCGTAACCAAACTCTCTCCAAAACTGCAGAAATAGTCTTCTAGTTTCTTTTCCAGAAACCACGGGAAAGAGGAGCAAGAGTTATCATGGAAGGGAAGTGGGGTTGGGCCAACTGGTTCTATGGTGGAGGCTGGTGCCCATTCGGAGTGATAGGGCAGAGGACAGGCAGACCAGCAGTAGGTGAGGCCAGAATGAATAGAGTAGAGACAACTAATTCTGGTTTTGTCCCCATGCTCCTCCTTGCTGAGTTCTGCAAAGGCTTTCTTCTTCTTTCTTTAGCCATCACTCATAGCCGAGTAAGACTGTCTTCCATAAACACAGTTTTAACAGTGGGTCTGTAAGTGACTGTGGAGGCCAATTCTGGATCCACACATCCTTCCACAGTGGAGACATAGGTTTCTGGGTGGGAGTTGATCATGGTGAGGGTTTGCCAAGCGTGCCTCCCTCTTAGCACGTTTCCCCCTTTCGTCCTGAGTTTGAGCGTCTTCAAAGCCCACGACACCTTTGGTGAAGGCTGTTCTCCAATTGGAGTGCTCACAGGCCAGTGTTTCCCAGTTGTCTGTGTTTATGCTACATTTTTTTAAAAAAAAATTGCCTTGAGAGAGTCTTTAAACCTCTTTTGTTGACCATCAGCATTACACTTTTCATTTTTAAGTTCGGAATAGAGTAGTTTCTGCAAAGACAATGCTAGGGTTGAGCTTTTTTGAGGAAAGTTGTTGAGCTTTTTGGGGGGGGAGAGATGGAGTTTAAAAAACCCCAGACACTTTGCTGATTTCCCAAAATACTCCCTGGACACTAGTTCCATCATTGGAAGCCCAGACATGTATGGTAACCCAACACAGAAACTAAGAAGGGGGCAGACAGCCTTATGGTACAGCCTCCACTGTGCTAGCCCCATCCTGACTTTTTTTGCATTCAGTAGATACATGCAGGATCTTATAGACAACCAGGAAACCTGAACCTGAGAGTTGCTGCTTGAATGGAAAATGTAATGGAGCATGTGAAGGGGGTTAGGTGTGAAGCCTGAGGATCATTTTCACAATAGAGAGCAAGACTATGGACGAAACAGAGAGAAGGCTTGGCTTATCCACACATCTTTTCAATTCTCTGATCTAGCCTTTAACTTCACTTTCATAGGCTGAACCATTTATATTACCATCCACTGCATGACATGCCAAACCTGGTACAGATTTATCTATGATTCGATCTCTCAACAAGCTGTAAATATATATATTAAAAACCACCCCCGAATCCATGCTGAATTCATCACACTTGTCAACTGAGACCCACAAGCACAGCACATGAAAGGTCAATTGAGTTGATGAAACCCTACAATTCCTGTGGGCCCAAAGTACGATGAACAAACAACTCCAAATACATGTCCACCCCAGAGGAAATAGGAGAGATTGCACTTCATTCATTCTTTATTTAACAGATATTTGTCCCCTTTTTCTATGGCAACATATTCAAAGCCATTTTTAACTCTTAACAGAATCATATCACTGGCAAAGTAGACTGTTGACCCAATACTTGCGCTGACTTGAAAATATCACCTCACTGTTGGAAGTCATCCAGTGCTACAGGGATTTCCAGAGAGAAGCTTTATGAACTGTGCAGATGGACCACCGAAAAAACCATCTGCAATTCCACCATACTCCTCTTCTGATAATACCATTAGTCTATAACGACAGAGTTTGGCTTTGGTGTCTGATAACCCCCCTCAAGGGTCCTACATGGTTGAGTATATTAAAGATACACATTTGCAGTAATTTGCTTCCTCCACCCAGCTTGTCTCCTCTGGGGGTATTTTATTTTACTTCCCAATCTGAGACGTTGCTCACCCCCTTGTTACCACTCATCGCGTCGACCTATTTTCCCCATGCTTTCAGACATTTTATGCATGGTTGCTTGTTCTTAGGTCGTTTCTGACTCTGCCTGAAATCCCTTCTCCTCACAGTACTGCAATCCACTTCCCTTTTAAAACACTATAAATTCATCTGCACAATATTTCCTCTCAACCAGGAGCCAAAAAGAAGAGGGTGATGGGAGAAAGCAACATTGTAAGGAACAAGAGTGTCATGAAGAGGAACCAAAAGGAGCTTGGCTCTTATTTGGGCAAGTCATATAATTCATATTCATTACCAACCACCTTGCTTTTTTTCTCTACCACTTGACATTTTTAGGTGTACACACAAGATGTTTTGATCGTCTCTGTTGTTCTTTTGAAGGCATTCATTTTCCCAACGATCCTTTAAGTGGAGATTTTTTTATCCTGTGTATATCCATATAGAATTTCAAATTGCTTCAATTGCATTTATATATGCAGTTGTTTTGTGGCTGTTCTTTTTTTATTGTTGATGTGTTTCTTATTAACTTGCTTTCGATATTTCGCCCCTTTTATTAAACATCTCAAAGGGCAGAGCAATCCAAACCAGTCCACTTATGGCAGGCTGTGTGTGAGTCTGGCATTGAACAGAGATGTCCTTCCACTCAGCTCTGCTGGGAGAGATCGCCACTAAATGTATGGGCAGGCACAATCATATCAGAGAGTATAGACCAGAGCTTTCCAAACTTTACATATTGGTGACATGTTTTTTAAAACATGTATCAGTTTGCAACACACTAATTCAGTTTTACTAGCAAACCGGAGGTTAAATGAACCCCTTTCCAGCCCTGGTAGGAGCATAGGGAGCATTCGCTTGACACACCTACACACTGCAGCTGACATGCTAATGTGTCACAACACACAGTTTGGAAAGCCATGTTGTAGACAATACTGAGCTAGATTGACCACTGACTACAGGGAAGCTTCCTATGCTCCTCTGCACAACAGATTGGCAGTATCCCAATTTACAAATAGAAATCCAAAACCTACACAGGCCAATGGGTTTTGTTAAAATACATATTGATGTCTATACCTACACCCTTCCTGCTCTCATACACACATGCACAAAATCCGTATCTTCTGGTTTAACAGTTTATACCCTCCACTGTTTCTCCGATGAAAATAGGGGCATCCTAAGGAATCCAGGATCAAATCAGAAACCAGGACAGCTTCTGTAAATCCAGGACTGTCCCTGGAAAATAGGGACACTTGGAGGACCTGACATTCAGAGCCACCTGGTGCCTTCAGTCACATCCTTCCAATGCCTGGTTAAAAGCCCACCTTTCCCCCAGGCTTTTGATAGGCTATGATTATTATATTTTTGCTGTTAGTGAGCCTAAGCTTTCTGTGCTGTTAAGGTGTGTGTGTGTGTGTGTGTGTGTGTGTGTGTGTGTGCTGAATAGCATACAGTATGTTTCTATATGAATGTGTCAGTATTATGATGTATTTATGTTTATGTTTTTAAATAAGTTGTAAGCCACTGGGAGACCTTTGTGTAACAAGCAGCTAATCAGTCTAATAAACAGCAACAAAAACATCATTTATTTGTTCAGTACATATAATATGCTAGGCACTTTCTGTCTCCATTAGAGACAAGAAGGATGGAGAATGAAGTCAGAGGAAGGAATGAAGGAATGAAGTCAGAGGAAATTCTAAATGATCAGGAAACAGTGGCTGAAACAGGCAATATAATCTACCTAGCTGTGAAACTACCCCACAAATGCTCAAGTTTCACCATCCCTTCAGATAAATGTTTAAAAGCTTTAACAAAGCCCTGACTGTTGGAAATTTAAAGAATTTCAGCGGGGTTTTTTGGGTGGGGGGAAGTTCATTTGAGAACTTCATGAGATTGGCTAAAAAAATTATATGTAGATAGCGCAGAAAAACCTGAAGTCTGTGAAGTCAATTTTGGTTTTTCTTGATTTCTCATTTTCCCCCCACTCTTAAACTTGTTTCACTCTGTTTTGATTTACAATAAGAAGTCTGCATGAATATTCGTATTCATTTTTATACACATTTCACTTAATGTATGCATTTCTGTTCATAGTTTTGCATAGCAGCATTTTTATTCATATTCTTTGGTCAGAGAACCATGTCGCAAAATTCAGAGAATGATAAAGATCTGTACTTCAGTTCATATATTGGTTTAGGAAGTGCAAATATATAATGCTTGCATTGCAGTATGAATTAAATGAATTCTGCCTCCCACAACCCTAGACCAGACTAGAAACTACTTATTGTTATGTGCATGTATACAAACATTACCCAATAACACCTCCTTTCTTGAAACGCCGCTCCAGAAGGGGAAAGTTGTAACTGGAGGAATGATGGCAGGGGAAACAAAATGGCCCTTTTCTTACCTGAAATTTCCCCAGTGTAAATCACATCTCCCCCAAGCATCTTTTAAAATTGTAGGGCCTTCAGACACATGAACATTTCACACAACGTCAAAGGGAAAATCTTCGGAGGGGGGGGGGAGTTTGAAAGATGGACGTGGTTGGTGGGGAAACGGTTAAGCCCCACATTCCCCACTTCTGTGCTTTGCTCTCCCAAATCACAGAATACAGGTTTGCATGTAAGGTGTACTTTGCCTCTGAGAAAGAATAGTATTTATCATCTCTCATTCATGTGTGGTACATCGCAACTGTGCTGCATCAAAGGATATTGATTAAAATATATATTTCAGAGGCCGAGCAGAGTGCTGGAAATTAAATTCGTTCTTTTCATGAAGACAAATGATATTTTTAAATTCTTCTAATGAAGCAGCATTCATCAGAAGCTCATCTATCTTTTCAGAGCAAGTTTTTGTGTGTGGATAAAAAAGATTAATGCCTATGAACTTTCCAGCATTTGGATTTTGTGATGATTCAGCCCATCAGCAAGACCCGTTGTTTTCAGTGAGGTTTACGCCCAGTAAGTGAGTATAGGATTGCACCCATGAAAGTGATTAAGGGTGCAATCCTATACTCACTTACTGGGCGTAAACCTCACTGAAAACAACGGGCCTTGCTTCAGAGTGAACCTGTACATGATTGTGCTGTAAAGCTGGCAAGGAATTAACCAGTCGGCATGTTTCTTTTAAGGATATAGTCTCAAGTGTGAAATGGCAAGATCCATTTAAGAGTTTGAGAGAATATAACTCTGAAAATGGCATTGATTTAACTGGAATGAGAGACGGTGCTGCTTCCCAGAATGTCACACTATCTAGCCAATACCCATTTGATCATTACTGGACACAGATTTCCATTATATCGCACATCGAGTTCATTTACAGCTCCTTCCTTTTGTCATTCAGCTTAGTTCCCCCCCCCCCAAAAAAATGGATGTATTTTCTGCATCATTTTATCCATGAGATCACAAATACGTCGTGTTCCATGCTTTGTTCCGAGTCTCAAGGTAGATCATAATTTGTCTTCAGTACTTTGCACCTGTTTCCAGCATTGCCACTTCTTAGTACTGTGGCCTTCTTGGTGGATTTCTCCTCTAATTATCACCTCATCTATTTCCAGGACTCAAGCTGTGAGTGGCATCACTTGTGTAGCCAAAACGGCATCAGCCACAAAGAAACGTGAGGTATCAACAGGTTTCAGAGAATGGAGCTTTGCTGAAATACACAGAGGGGGGAAGTTAGAAAGAAAACCTTGAGGGTGGAATCCCAAACATGGAATGGATGTGCTCAGTAGTCACAGAACACTGACTGAGTATTGAGTGGGATGGGGGAAGGAAGAACACATTGAGTGGGAGATGGAATGGAATGGAATACTGTAAAGAAGAGTATGACTAGCTGACAGGAACAGGGAGAAACGTTCCACACTACAGGAAGGTCTAGGAGTGTGGAATGCTTCTGTTCCCTGTTCCTGTCCTCTAGTAATATCCTTTTTTTACAGTATTCCATTCCCTTCCCTTCCTAGACTGAGGAAGAAAATGGTGAGAGCTTGAAACTCATTGATTCAGTCGAGCAAAGGAAAGGAGAGGACTGTTGTTCCTTTGGAATTTCCTTAGTATTATGGGATGGAAGCAATGAGCTGAGCAGAGGAGGCATAGAGTTAGTTTGGAGATTGCAGCTCCGCCCTGAACAACAATGGAAAATCAATAAAAAATAATTGGCTAAAAAAAGAAGAAGAAGCATTCCACACTCCACATTTTCTTGCAGTTCCCCCTTGTTCTCCAGTGGTTTTGTTGGATACAATTATTAAGGTCAAAGAGCTAGTTTCTAAAGCATTGGAATAATGTCCTGTGTTGATATACCTACTTGTATGGTGATTTGACTCACATTACACTGGGGAACAAAATTTTGGTTGCACTGACACCTGCAGTTGTTCTAACCTAATTTCAATGTGCCGATTTCAAAACTGAAGTCGGTTTTGCTCTGTAAGCTCTAGTTGTTGTTTTTTTTGCAATTCATGTTTTTCACTTTTCACCTTCGTTTTTCATCTTCGTTTTTCACAATGCAAGAATTCAATATTTTATTAAACACATAGCCAAAGTAGTACAATATGAGTATAAATGTAAGTGACTTGTATAGCATTGAAACTGACATGTATAGCATTGAAAATGACATGTATATCTATGTACAGTTGGAGGTATGCAAAAAAAATTTATTCCCTTGGGGTGAAAAGCGACATAAGAGACATGGAAAAATATGGCTTGATGGGACAAAACTTTGCAATGGGACAAAACTATGATGTCAGACTACTGTTGGACCATCAAACGAGAATCCCCTGTGCATGTCCACAAATGCAAGAGCTGCAAGCGCAAATTCTTACCTGAATAACAACAGCTTGCAGATACTGTGTATCCCAAAGGAATAATTTTTTTTGCATACCTCCAACTGTACATAGATATACATGTCATTTTCAATGCTATACATGTCAGTTTCAATGCTATATAAGTCACTTACATTTATACTCATATTGTACTACTTTGGCTATGTGTTTAATAAAATATTGAATTTTTGCATTGTGAAAAATGAAGATTATGGTGAAAAGTGGAAAACATGAATTGCAAAAAAACCTAGAGCTTACAGAGCAAAACCGACTTCAGATTTGAAATCAGCATTGAAAGAACATATAAGAACAGTTGGAAAATCTCATGCAACAGAAAATGGGAAAAAAAATTGTTCCCCAGTGTTATCAATATTCACAAAATATTTTTTTTAAAAAAGATGGTTTAAAATGTTATTCAATAGCAGTAGTGGGGGTGGGGAGTGGGGAAAGAGGTCAAGGTAAAATAGGTTACCAGTAGACACTTAAGGAGGAAAAACTCTTTAACAAACCAAACCAAATTACTCCAGCGGAATGCTTGTTTGTCAAAACCCCATTATTTCAAACTGAAAAGCAGTCCCCTACCCCAGTTAGGATCTTTAATAATACCCCCAGAACTTTGAAAGCCACCCAACTAGATTGATCCCTAATATAATAGATGTTAGAGAGTCTTTTCTCTCAGTCTGTCCTATTTTTACCTTACCTCTGGGAGTACCCATATAGTCCATAACTCTTCCTAAACTGGGAAGTGTTAACGGCATGGTCCAGTTTTTTGGTGGTTGTTTTTTTTTTTTTAAGTGACCTGTCTTTATCAGTGGTGACTAAGAGATTCAAACCCTCAAGATAAAATTGTATTTGATCTTCTGTTATTGAACATCAAGTGGAAGGGGGGGTATATTAAAAAGCAAATGCAGCTCTTTCAATTTTCTCAGGCCCATTGTGGTTGGACCCTTTGATTTAATCTTACATTTTTCCCTGAGCTTCCTTTTTTTTAAAAAGATACAAGACAGTGTTTTGTCAGCTTTGTGTCTTTTACCATAGAAAAATTGGTCATCTTTCCAAGGTGGTATCAAGCTAATTTACTCTTTATATTTCATTATTAAAGTTGTAAAATATAATAGGCTATATCCTGTTTTCTGTGAAGAGCTTTTATTTTTTATTATATCCTGATACAGCTATATTATCCTCCCCATCTATCTTTTATTCAAGTACTATTAGGGATGCCTGTCTGAGGACCCCTTCGAGTAGTTTGAGTGATCTCACAGGGAAACTCAGTTACAGTTTTAATGCTTCATCTCTTCCTCCCTCTCTTTTTTTCTTTTCGTGTTTGGACCAGCATATTCATTTATCAATGGATTTAAGCACAGAGAACGAGCATATTGGAGCTGCTGAGGCACGAATCAAGAAATCATCAACACTTCAAATCATTCCTTAGGCAAATGGATAGGGAGCGTTTCCACTTCCCAATCACAAAATACTAGAACCTGGGGACATCCAATGAAGTTGAAAGATTCAGGACAAACAAAAGAGTTTCTCTGAATAGTGATGTTGTCATGAACACAAACTCACATGGCTTTAAAAGGAGCATCTCCACACACACACACACACACACACACACACACCTTCATTTAGCCCAGACACTGAGGTCCACCACAGTGAACCTTCTGGCGGTTCCCTCACTGTGAGAAGTGAGGCTACAGAGAACTAGGCAGAAGGCCTTCTTGGTAGTGGCACCATCCCCATGGAATGCCCTGCCATCGGATGTCAAGGAGATAAAGAACTACACTAATTTTAGAAGACACCTGAAGGCAGCCATGTATTGGGAAGTTTTTAATGTTTGACGTTTTATTATGTTTTTATATGTGTTGGAAGCCGCCTAGACTGGCTGAGGCAACCCAGCCAGATGGGTGGGGTATAAATAATAAAGTTGTTGTTGCTGTTAAAAGGACTTTAAACAAATTCATGGAGGATAAGGATACAAATGGCTTTTAGCTCTGATGGCAAGGAATTACCTACAGGGTCAGAGGCTTCTGAATACCAGTTGCTACGGATCAAACACAAGTGGGGGAGAATGCGGTTGCATTAACGTTCTGCTTGGGGGCATTATATAGGCATCTGGTTGCCCACTGAGAGAAGAGGATGCTAGACTAGATGGACTATTGCTGTGATTCAGCAGAGCTCTTTTGTTCTGTAGGTAGTATATCTCAACCACAGTCTCCCACTCCCAGTTTGCAATGTGACAATAATAATGTATCTAATTTGTAGGTTGTTTTATGCAGTGCCAGATTAAACCCTGTGGATGCCTCTAGGCAGTCAAAATGGGGGAGGGGCTTACAACTTATCTCCCAATACATTTTTGTAATTTTCCAAGATCAAATAAATATTATTTGGATCCATTGTTGTGGGGGCCCTAAAAGGCGTGGGACCCATAGGCCAGTGCCTACTCTGCCTATGTGGTAATCCGACACTGGTTTTATGGATGCAACGAGATAATGAACATGAAATGCTGTCATTAGTGCCCACATCAGCACATGATCTTATATCAGCTAGGTCACATAGGTAAAGGTAAAGGACCCCTGACAGTTAAGTCCAGTCGTGAACGACTCTGGGGTTGCGGTGCTCATCTCGCTCTACTGGCTGAGGGAGCCGACGTTTGTCTGCAGACAGTTTTTCTGGGTCATGTGGCCAGCATGACTAAGCTGCTTCTGGCGAAACCAGAGCAGCACACGGAAATGCCGTTTACTTTCCCACAAGAGCGGTACCTATTTATCTATTTGCACTTTGATGTGTTTTCAAACTGCTAGGTTGGCAGGAGCAGGGACCGAGCAACGGGAGCTCACCCCGTCGCAGGGATTCGAACAGCCGACCTTCCGATCGGCAAGCCCTAGGCTCTGTGGTTTAGACCACAGCGCCACCCAGACAAATACAGATAAGGTAGATAAAAAGATTTAGATAATATAGAATATCAAAATATCAAATATTTCACCAGAGATACTACCCTTTTTAGATGCTTTTACTCTTTGTCTTGTATGGAAAGCAATGTGTTGTTTGAGTTGGTCCAGAGATGGGAAACTTGTAGCTTTCCATATGTTGTTGGATTCTAGGTCTCTCCCCCTGGCCCCGACCATTGGCCATACTGCCTGGGACCAGTGGGAGGTGGAGTCTAACAACATCTGAGCTATTTATCCCCATATTCTTATGGTGCTTTCATTTTCAGAAGTTACCAAAAATGAACAATATACATTTTCATTTAAGATGATTACCCTCGTTAATATTTTAATGACACAAATCATTTTATCTTTTCAACCTCCACTTTTACAGCATACACACACACACACACACACACACACACACTTAAGTTTTGCCATTTAAATAGCACAGAATTCCATCTCAGCAATTAGTGTTCAGAAAGAAATAGCATCTTACGATAAAATTACCCAACATCTATCACTCTGTAAAGCGAGTCAGATTATGTCTATTAACTTTGGGCAATTTTTTTAAGCTTGTGCAGCTTTTTGCTATATGACCTGCAGTTTTCTCCTATGCCAGCTTCATATGCATAAGAAAAAAAATGCAGTAAAACCTATTTTCCCTCAAGTCACTTCCCTCTGACTTCTAATAATGACTTCTCCCCAAAGACAGAAGTATCATCCTTTGTAGTCCAAGATAATTTCCTTTCCTCAGCAGCTCAAAATGAAATCCTGCCTAAAATGATACAATTAGCTGCACAGCAGTGAAACCTGTGTACCTGCCCTCTCACCTTCCAGCCTGAAATGAGTGAAGGAACAGAAATGCCATTTTCCTAGCTGCAAAATTGCATTTTCAAGACAGAAAACCTTTCTGCTGAGGCTGATATAAAGATAGATGGTGACCAAGAGAAGATAGCAGTGTTAACTGCTTCATATTATTGTGTTAGTGTGGGGTTCTCAGAACTCATTAGATATTTTAATTTGACTATGTCTCTTGAAAAGATAGGAAGCAGTTGACCTTCCAGAATTTAAGAGTCCTGTGCAGTAATCCACATAAGCACTGACTGGGAATGGAACCTGTAGATGTTGGGTGTGGGGTGTGGAAGTGTCCAATGTTTCAATACATGTAGAACATGAGAAGAACCCTGATGGATCTGGCCAAACATCCATCCAGTCCAACCAAATGCCTTAAAGAATCCCATAAGCAGAGCATGAAGGCAAATTACATTCAGGAATGCCACTGAAGGTTCTCCCACATCAGCTTCAGAAACAAACTTCAGGAGCTCTTAGCAGCCCAACTTAAATGAGAGGTGTCCCTGTCAAATGTGTGAGAGAGAAGAACTGGAGGCTCACTGTCAGTCTGCTCTGATTCCCTATCAAGCCCTGATTCCCCACAACAATCTGCTCCCATTTCCCTTAAAGCCATAGTTGCCAGGACCTCAGAAAAAATACAAAACCGTGTATATCACTGGAGGAATTGCATAAATATGAAAACTAAACTGACAATATCGTAATGCAAAGGGCATTTATAAATATTTCATCAAAGGTAAACCTATATATGCTGTAAATCATCAAAGTGTTAATACAAAGTGCAATTACAAAGTGCAAAAATACAAAGTGCCATAAATGTTCAATATAATGATGAAGATGGTAAAGCAAATGTCTATCAGACGCGATAATGATGAAGATGGTAAAGCAAATGTCTATCAGACGCGAAGGTCCATCCTCACAATGTTGGGGAAGGTTATTCAGAATCCCTCCAACATGTGGGTGTGTTCTCCCGACAGGTGGCTAGCTTCAAACTTCCCATTTCACCGACGGGTAGTGATAAAGCGGGATATCAAATCCAAACTCTTCTTCTTCTTCTTCATCCTGGTTTTGTCTGTTTATTCACAGGTAAATCTTGTTTGTTCTCATTGTACTTTCTTCCTAAGTAAGCTTAGAACGGCTCTCAGTTGTAACAAGTGAGCATTTTTGTGATTCTTTTTTAAAAAGCTGTTCTCTGCCACTGAAGGAAGAAGGGCTTGATCTATGCAAATGTCTGGTTCGTATCCTCTTCAAGAAAAAGAAGTCACTTCTTTCTTTTATTCCTTAATTCAGCTCTCTTTACATGGTAACTGTAAAAGACCATAGAGTGATGATGAAACAGTGGGTCCTCTGAGTATTGCTGGGGTCAGGATTTTGCTGCCAGCTTTGAGAATGAAAGCAAGGTGGTCCTCTATTTCTGATTAAAATATTCCGAGCCTATGCATTTATCAGCAGTGTCTGTGGGAGAATATCAGCAATTGCTGTCCCATGAGATGAATATTTACTTTGGCTACAATTTTATCTCTCAGATCAATAAAGTTGATGGTTGCACCTCAGTGGAATCAATACCCTCTTATTATAAACATATATAAATTGCTCTTTTTACTGATTAAAATAAACTAGGGCAAACAGTAGCAAAACCTTTGATATGTTGCAGAATGATGAAAAAAAAATCATGGAAAACCACCATGTAATTCTTGACCTTTTGAGATGTGGGTTGGTGGTTACAACATGGTGAGATTAATAGGAAGGTACTTTTGGCAGGTACAGACAGATCCGAGGCCCCTGGGAGTGGAGCCCTCTTCATCTCTATGGACCATTCAACAACAACAACAACAAAATGTGTTATGGTTTATTTCAGTTTTGCTGGTTCTAATACTAGAATTTCTGTCCCAATTTCTAACATTTCTTTTATACTGCAGTACCTATTGTGTTACGGAACTGTGGCTTTTTCATCAATATACTGACATGTCATGCTAAATTTCTAACAGCGGGAAAGGACTGCATGCTGGGATACCAGCCAAAATTTCATCACATGACAATACTGTGAAAAACTCCTGTGATTTTCTGAGTTAACAGGAGTGCAATCTTTTTTTCTTTTCTTTTCTGGAAGCAATTAACATGGAAATTAGTGCTAAACTTCTGCCAGATCCAACTAGCCTTCCAGAAGTGGCTTTTACATTTTGTGAAAGATCACATAAAATGTGGAATTTACTGGGCAATTTAATGGAATAAAGTGCTCCTCCTCCCCCCCCCATACACACCCATGTTTCCCCCCCATTTTGCTTAGTAGATGCCCATGTATGATGTGAAAGAATCTCATATCTGTTTCTCAATCCAATACAATCATCTCAGACCCTCCAAGTGTCACTATTTCCCAGGGACAGTCCCAGATTTACAGAAGCTGTCCCATTTTCTGAGCTGATCCCAAAATGTCCTGCTAGTATGTCAACTAGAACAGGGCTCCCCAAGCCTTTTAGGACCATGGGCACTTTTGCAAATTGGAGAGGCAATCATTTCTTCACCCTGCCCTGCTCACAGTTTCAAAACCTATCACTAAACAGCAACTGCAAACAGTTACTCCATCATATTTGTCCACATCATACATGGGCCAAGGTTTGACCAGGCCTCAAAGCTTGACAGTGACACTCTAACAACAACAAAGGTCACCAAAATCTTTTCCAAAGCACAAAGCACAACAGAACCAAATCAAGGTCTCGAAAATATTAAAAATGCAGATATAATTTTGTGAGCCGTCATGGCAGCCAATGATTTGGCGCTTCTTACAGACCCAAGATACTCCTGGGTATAATAGGATGAAATAGCTCTGCGGGAACTGCTGCCATGTTCTCTTCAGTAAACAAGCAGCATTTTATGAAAAAGCAATAGGCAATACCCAAGTGTGCACTGCAGACAATGTCCTTACAAACAAATCATTATGGCCTATTGAGCAAGCAGAATACATATTGAAAAGGCTCTAAATGTGATTTACATGAAATATATTATACAGGCAATGGAGGGAGGGGGGCTTACTGTGTCCCGGCTCTGTGAAGAGCAATTATTTTTGAAAAAGTTGTTCCACGCGTAAATGACTTGATAGGGCACCATTCCTTCCAACGAGAGGATAAAATTGATATAAGAAAATGAGGGAAAGATTTTATGTGATTCTAATCTTTCCTCCTCCTCTCCCTTCTCTTTCATATAGGATCAACTACAACAAATCCCTTGCAAGAAAGCTGCTAGCAATAGCATGCTGAAAATGCAGCCCTTAGGTTCTGTCCTTGCAGCTTGATTTATTGCGTGTTTAGACCTTTAACCTCTCCCTTAAATAAATTCAGACAAGACACAAATTTTATTTGGTTTTTGGCAGAATTTAGGCCACAACTTTATTGATTACATCAAGTGAGTGGTTGCATAGGCTCTGGTTCGACTAGCTCCCTGCACCGTTGCAGGTAGCGCTGACCCAGGGCTCCAGCATAGGTGAGCCTAGGGTGAACACCTGGAACAGCGGAAAGCGGGGTCATGCTAGTCCACCACCCAAATGTCCCCTGAACTCAGGCACGGGCACAACCCCTCACAGGGTTGACCAAACCATTGAGTCCCTGGATTCCTTTAACAGAATACCCTTCGCATAGGGATGGCTAGAGCGTTCTGACACCCCTATCACCTGAACCAGAGCCTATCCACAACCATACAAGTTGTGACGATTTGCTATGTGGCAGGCGAAACCCAAATGGCACCAGCCAATCAGCCAAGTGGGGAAAATTCCTGCCATGCCCCTGTCCCAACGACAGGCGACACACGACGGCATAGCAAGCTCAAGCTCAAGCCCTAAATATAGGGAGAGGTGGGCTCATGTTCCGATGCACTGGCCCAAAGAGGAAGCTCAGGGACACGTTCATGGGCTTATGTAGGTCCCTCAATCCATTTAGCTAGCGTCCCATTTGTCAGATTATACCCAGCATCGAGGGACCTACCAATATGGTGTTGTGGCTATCCAAACGCTCCCACCCACAACACAAAGGTTGGTCGCCAAGTCGCACCGCAACACGTGCCCTCTTTGAGGGAGGACCTGATTCATTCCTTCATTGTTTGATACTGATTTACAGTGAAGACAATCATGGAGTGGTGGTGATGTCAACAACACCATCCAAGTTCCCTCCCCTGGCAAACCCAGTATGATTTCGGAGCATGCAACATTCGCGCCTTCCCTAGAAGGAATGCAAGGATGTAGGATGTGTTTATATTCTGGCTGTGGGTGAGGCTTGAAGGGATTTAGAAGACTGTGTCACCCCTGGCCAGATCTTCTTTGGATCTCCACATAGCTAGGAAGCTGATCCAGTTTAGGGTGATGAAATAGGTAGAGGTGCACTTAAGAGGCCTTTGCGGCCATTAGAGATGGCAGCGGGCTATGTAAGCCAAAGCTTTGTTGGGTGAAAGCCCTGCTGCTAGAAGTGAGGTGAAGCCATTCCTCCTCTTCCACCATTGCCCTCACCACTGCAACTGTGCCCTTGCCACTGCTGTTGCATTGTGGCAGCAGTGTGGGCACAGCCACAGGAAGGAGTGCCGTTGTGGCAGTGAGGCTGACGGCAGTGTGGGCATGATGGTGGGGGCAGGGAGAGGGAGGGAGCCTGGATCAGGGGGAGGTTTGGCCAGCACTGGGACATTTGCCTACAGCAGCAAAATGTCTTGGGCCAGGAAAAGGAACCGATTTCTGGGGGTGGCAGCCCTGGAACGGGAAAATTTATAATATCCAGACTCTGAGGTGGCAGCTCGGGGGCAAGGGACATGGAATTAAGATTTCTACAAGAAGAAGAAGTATGGTACAAAGGTACGGAGGAGCCCAGAAAGGAAGTGATGAACACCCTGAAGCTCGATGCTAGGTTTGTTGTGAATGCCTGGATCTGTGGACACTCAGAAGAAGATAATTGGAGATCCGGTTCTGGTGAAAGACAGAAAAAGACAATGGACAGAGGGGGAGTGGGTTGAAGTATTAAATGTATAATCCAAATGGTCTGTCATGGTATCCGAAATCGGAGTGTGAAGTCTGTTAATTATAAGTTTATTTTAAATAAGTAAGGAGATATTGAATCTTAAGTCAAAAGCAGCATGATAAAGGATAGAAGAAATAAGTTTAGTTATAAGAATATATGGTTAAGATTTAGGTTATAATAAAAAGATCAAGATAATTGTGTTATTTCTAAGTAAAGTTAAAAAATTTTATAGAGAAAAGTTGTTAAGGAAATAGTATATTGATTTAAAACCGAAGGTGAAAAGGCGGGGGAAGTCAAACGTCAAGATTCAGAAGTAGAAATTTTTTTTTTGTAAGATATACAAATAAGAAGAAGAATCCTGACATTATGTGTATTTGTATTTGTTTTTGTATTTGTAGGTGTGGGGTTGGGTTTGTGTTATATTACGAAAATGCTAATAAATTCTGTTAAAAAAAAAAATGTCTTGGGCCAGTCCTGCCAGCTGCAGAGGGTATATGGCCAGTGTGCCAGTTTTTTTTTTACTAGTAGAGATATGTTTAGGAAACAATATTGCAGATAATTCAACAATCATATTAGAAACAAAACAATATTTTGCCTGCTTTTACCTCTTGTTGCAGATCTC
Organism: Lacerta agilis; assembly: GCF_009819535.1. Taxonomy (NCBI): domain Eukaryota; kingdom Metazoa; phylum Chordata; class Lepidosauria; order Squamata; family Lacertidae; genus Lacerta; species Lacerta agilis. Next base: position 18,577,065 of record NC_046314.1, read on the forward strand.
ATCTGTTCCCATACTGCTCTTTCCCCCAGCCCTTAGAATTTTCTCTCCATGGTGTGACAGCCAATCTGTTTTCAGTTTGTATGAAATGTCCCCTAGACATATTCACATAGAATAAATGGTGGGGGTGGGGGGGAGACTAAAGGCTCTCAGCTGATGATCAGTAGAGGAATGGGAAATCAGGAGCAGAATTTCACTCCTCTTCTATGGCAAAGTTTGCTGAGTGATACAGAACATTAATTTTGTTGCAATAAATTCACTCATTCCTAGAGAGACCAATTGCTAACATGCCAGTAGGCAGATATATTTGGGGTTAGTGTGAGTAAAAAGTCATCCTGGGGAATCATGTTTCATTACCCTTGCTTGTTGATGAGTGCAGGGCTGCCAGAAGCAAGCCAATGAATGTGAATAGCTACTCCACTGCTCTTGCAAGTACTTAAAACATATACCCCTCGTCCTATAGGTTTTCCCTACATGATTCAGCTTACTAGCAGTTGTTTATACTGATTAAATAACTTCATTTCTGCCATGGCTCTTCTTTGCATGGCATTGCAGCCTGTGTCATGATGGATGGCTATAAACCCTGGCTGAATATTTCATTTGTTCTGAAATGAATGCACACACCTAAGATATGGCTTGATGCCTGTTTTCTTCCTGAGTTTCAGGGGCATATCTTGCAACTAGGGATGGAATTGTCTGGGAAAAATCTCATTGTCAATCTTATCCACATATATATTTTCTCATTCCTGTCTCGCCCTCTGATCTAAGCAAGAAATGAGGGATTCCACCACCACTCTTGTTCCTCTAAAAATGAGAACAATTTCTACATATTATTATACACATATTTTAAACATAAAGATTCCAGATTTCTTGTAGTAATGAACACACATATATATAATCATGAATATAACTCTATAAGAGCACTTATAAAATTATTCTGTGAAATTCCATACAGAGCTCGACTCTTTTATACATATTATAGCATAATATGTATATTTTGTGTGTGATTTGCAAATAATTAGTATTTCTTAAGAAGAAGAAGAAGAAGAAGAAGAAGAAGAAGAAGAAGAAGAAGAAGAAGAAGAAGAAGAAGAAGAAGAAGAAGAAGACTACACAAGCAACATAAACATAAGCAGGAGAACAACACAAGAGGTGGTCCAATTCGAGCACAACTCCATGGGGTCAGAACTGCAGAACTGCTTTCTCCCTAGAAAAGCAGTACTGACGCTTCTGGGGGAAGAAGGTGCTCACAGGTATATGTGCACATTGCTGCATTGCGGGAGGTTGGACTAGATGACCCTCGGTGTCCTTTCCAACTCTACAGATCTATGATTCTAATAAAATAAGTCAATGTAAGAAGGTGGAGGGATGATCTTGGCGTAACCTCTTGGAAATCTGCAGCTCTGTGTTGATACACCTGGTACAGCCAGCTAATCTATATATGTGTGTGCATCATTACCTCCTTTGCTCACCCACCCCTTTTCTTGTTTTTTAATCATTTGGAGTTCTTCATTTTTATATCATTTGGAGTTAGAATAGAATGATAGAATAATAGAGTTGGAAGAGACCACAAGGGCCATCCAGTCCAACCCCCTGCCAAGCAAGAAACACCATCAAAGCATTCCTGACAGATGGCTTTCGCCTACCGCTTAGCAACTGTCACAACTTTGTAAGGTGTTGCAGTTAGGCATTGGGTGACCTTATGATGGGGGAGGGGAGGCCTGGCCATCGCCTGCCCCTCCAAGTTTAAGGGTATTGTGTTAAAGGAATCTGGGGGTGTGGATCTTGTCTGAATCCCGGGGCGGGGCTAGGGCCATGCCACTACCCCTTGGGAACCCAGAGGGAGCTCGAGTTGGTCTGAATCGATGGAGCTCCCCCTACCAGTGGTTTACCCTTTCTTGACTTCCTGCTCTGTGGGCAGGAGTCAGATATAGTCAGGTCCACTCAATGCCTAAGCCAATACCGCTCACATTCTGTAAACAATAAAGTTGTGGCCAAATTTTGCCCAATAACATTAACCTTATATCCTGTGTCCTTGTGTTTTATTTCATCCTTGAGAGGGTGGCCATGGGGTCTTGACATGCAACAAACTTAGTTGGTCTCTAAGGTGCAACTGGAAGGAATTTTTTATTTTATTTTGTTTTGACTATGGCAGACCAACACGGCTACCTACCTGTAACCAAAGTTGAGTTCAGACTAAAAAAAACATGTTTGTTTGTTGTTGTTGTTCAGTCGTTCAGTTGTGTCCGACTCTTCGTGACCCCATGGACCAGAGCACGCCAGGCACGCCTATCCTTCACTGCCTCTCGCAGTTTGGCCAAACTCATGTTAGTAGCTTCGAGAACACTGTCCAACCATCTCATCCTCTGTCGTCCCCTTCTTCTTGTGCCCTCCATCTTTCCCAACATCAGGGTCTTTTCCAGGGAGTCTTCTCTTCTCATGAGGTGGCCAAAGTACTGGAGCCTCAACTTCAGGATCTGTCCTTCTAGTGAGCACTCAGGGCTGATTTCCTTGAGAATGGATAGGTTTGATCTTCTTGCAGTCCATGGGACTCTCAAGAGTCTCCTCCAGCACCACAATTCAAAAGCATCAATTCTTCGGCGATCAGCCTTCTTGATGATCCAGCTCTCACTTCCGTACATTACTACTGGGAAAACCATAGCTTTAACTATACGGACCTTTGTCGGCAAGGTTATGTCTTTGCTTTTTAAGATGCTGTCTAGGTTTGTCATTGCTTTTCTCCCAAGAAGCAGGCGTCTTCTAATTTCGTGACTGCTGTCACCATCTGCAGTGATCATGGAACCCAAGAAAGTGAAATCTCTCACTGTCTCCATTTCTTCCCCTTCTATTTGTCAGGAGGTGATGGGACCAGTGGCCATGATCTTAGTTTTTTTGATGTTGAGCTTCAGACCATATTTTGCGCTTTCCTCTTTCACCCTCATTAAAAGGTTCTTCAATTCCTCCTCACTTTCTGCCATCAAGGTTGTATCATCAGCATATCTGAGGTTGTTGATTTTTTTCCCGGCAATCTTAATTCCGGTTTGGGATTCATCCAGCCCAGCCTTTCGCATGATGAATTCTGCATATAAGTTAAATAAGCAGGGAGACAATATACAGCCTTGTCGTACTCCTTTCCCAATTTTGAACCAATCAGTTATTCCATATCCAGTTCTAACTGTAGCTTCTTGTCCCACATACAGATTTCTCAGGAGACGGATGAGGTGATCAGGCACTCCCATAGTTTAGAACTTGCCATAGTTTGCTGTGGTCGACACAGTCAAATGCTTTTGCGTAGTCAATGAAGCAGAAGTAGATGTTTTTCTGGAACTCTAGTTTGTTTAATTCAATATAAAAGAGAGAGGAAGAAAGAAGTATCAGCTTTTTAAATAAAGCAAGCCTATATCCACTCAGCAGCTCTGGAAGCTGACAAATATTACATGTAATATAGCATAGGTCTCTCAAGCAATTCATTAAAGGCATTCAACAGGGCGACAAAGGATATTTGAAACCTACAACTTTACTCTTTTTCTCACAAGGCTGGGTTGGGGGTGTATGTTAGAAGAAAGAAGATTCACCAATCGGGGGCAGCGAGGTTTCCTTGACATCATCACATACACAGAAGGGAATTTGACTATTAACATTTTTCTGCAAAGTGGTACAAGAAGTATGAATTCCTCTGGATTTTTTCTTGTCAGGCAAACAGGGGTGGCACATCTCCTATGGATGTGAGATAGATGCTTTGCTGGTAAGTTCTTCTCTCCTAAGTTAATGATGTGGAGAGTTTCTGAGTACAGCTGAGTTCTCCTGGGGAATTCATATTGTGAGGTGGGGGGGTGCAATTTGTTTCAACAAGCTATTGCAAAGCTATTCTGAACAGACCAGGTGAACAGAACATTTGGGGCCTCTTCTTCATGCCATGAAACTGGATTAATTGTGAGACCATGCCTGATCAAATCATTATTTTCACTGGTTGCTATGGAAATGGATGGGTACACAATCACTACTCAGAAACCTTTTTGGTTTATTTGGACATTCTCCTACAACTGTTGTTGTTGTTGTTGTTGTTGTTGTTGTTATATCCCACCCATCTGGCTGGGTTGCCCCAGCCACTCTGGGCAGCTTCATATAAAAACATAAAATGACATCAAACATTAAAAGCTTACCCATACAGGACTACCTTCAGATGTCTTCTAAAAGTTGTGTAGTTTTTTTAATCACCTTGATATTTGATGGGAGGGCATTCCACAGGGAGGGTGCCACTACCAAGAAGGCCCTCTGTCTTGTTCTCTGTAACTTCACTTCTCGCACTGAGGGAACTACCAGAAGGCCCTCGGAGCTGGATCTCAGTGTTCAGTGGGGTGAAGAATGGGGTGGAGATGCTCCTTCGGGTATACTGGACTTTTGAGAATCAAAAAATCTCAAGAATCTACAGAGGAGACCCCCCATGTTACCCATGTTAGGTAAAATGGCAACAGGTTTTAGTGCTACCCGAAAAACATTTCCCTAAAGAAACCCGCATCTGTCAAGACCATGACGGTTTTGAGTTATATGTTAAAGCAGGGATGAGAAACCTGTGACTTGCCATATGTTGTTGGATTCCAACTCCCATCAGCCCCAGCTAGCACAGGTCTAGGATGATGGGAACTGTAGTCAAACAGCAACTGAAGGGTGTTAGGTTTCCCATCCTGTATTAAAGAAATACCTTTGGCCAAACTGCGGGAGGCAGTGAAAGATAGGCGTGCCTGGCGTGCTCTGGTCCATGGGGTCATGAAGAGTCGGACACGACTGAACGACTGAACAACAACAACAATTAAAGAAATAAACCAATACCATTTTTTTTAAAAAAAGGGGGACACTATTTGATTCCCTGACCATTGGCCATGCTGGTTGGGGCTGATGAGAGCTGGAGTCCAAAAAACAACTGGAGGGCCACAAGTTTGCCATCACCGGAGGATTAAAATGTGAATACAAAATAGCAGACAACATTCTATTTTGGCATACGAAATGGAAAGTTTTGGTGCAGAAGGGGAAAACTATTTCAATATATTTTACTGAAACATTTCCCACTCTTTTGTGATAACTTTGAATAATAGATAATAATCCTACTTCTTCATGAACATATAAGTCATTTTCAAATCATCTCTAGCAGACTTATTATGATCGTCATTATTATTAGCATGCGAGAACATTGTAAAAGGATTTGATTGACATCCATCTAGATGACAGATTTAGCAAACTTGCAGTCATACAAATGGGTGAGCAAAGATATTAACCAGGAAAGAAATTGTTTTGCAGTTTGGAGCAGTGTGGGGGGATCACTGTATTTCCAACCTGAGTCAGTTTTTTTGCTTATGTTCATTCCCTTCCATTTCTGCATTGATTTGTGATTTTTCTTTTTTTTTAAAAAATCATATGAAATATCATAGGCAAATACATTTTAAAATAGTAGTTTATCACATTGTGTGAGGTGGGTGGGTGGGTGGCATTTTGGTACTATTTTGAGCTGAGAATTGTATTACAAAACTTTAGAGGTGTGAATTCTGAAGAATAATTTATGTGTCCAAGTTGGGTTGATTTGTTTAATAATGCAGACCAAACAAAATTATTCTCCATCCCTAGTTTGGAAAATATGTACAGTATTTACTGTTTGTGGGCACTTCTTTCTGCAATATTTGTTGGGGTCCTATCCCATGATCCACTGATTCATGTGTGCTTTTCTGATTTCTCTCTGGTTTCAGCTACTGATACCTCAAAACAAACAGTAGAACCCAGCTCCTGAATGAGCCACTACTTCTGTCCTCATCCTTTATGTACCTGAGTAGAGTGCCGGAACAGATACTCAAATGGGAGAATCAATGTGCTAAAAACACATCCTTCAAAGTCCAACCTAATTTCCCTTGTGGTTAATTTGTGATGTCCTTGCTTGCACACATGTATGATTGAAAGTTGATTGAAGCAATCATCCAGATGGATGCCAGTCAAATGATTTTATATATTTCCTTACCCTGATAATTAAGATGATGATGGAATTCTCCTGCTAGTAGAGATTTTGAAAATGTGTTCCGTTTTTAAGAAGCAGAGTCGTTCTCCTCTGTTATGTTTTTTTTTTTTAATGTGGGAAAAGGCACACCCAAAGGTCAATCACAAGGCACCAAAAATAGCCTACTCTGCCCCAAGTGCTGTAGAAACTGGAGTTCTTGGTAATATCCAGAAGTCAAAAATAAAGAATCCAAGAACTCTGGCCAGGCAGGAGATCAGTTTTAAAGTCTTCAAACAGTTTCATTCTTATAGTATTGAAACAAATTCCAGTTGAAATAAATTCCAGGACAAGGTCCTGTTTCGATAATTCTTCGTCAGCTGGAATGTTAAGAAATCCTACATTAGAAATAAATCTTATAATATTTATAAGTGCTTATATGCATTATGCCGTTTCGTGAAACCATTAGTTATACAGTTTACACCAAACTAAATCCATAATTTACACAGTATATAACTAACAAAAACAGCTTACCTAGATTTTCATGGTCAAGGTGTACCAATTCTCTGTATGCCTAACTTACTCACACTGTTTGTAGTATTTAAAGGAAAAGTAAAGTGTGGTCCATTTAGTGATTCAAAGAGCAGTACTACATCTATAGATGCTGAATCATGCAGTATAAGTTTAAAGATACAGTACCAAGGTATAGTTTAAAGATGCACTACAATATAGAGCCAATCATAAGAATGCTGTAAAGTCCAGGTTATTATTTTAAACCCCCCGGGTGTAACGTTTTAAAAAGATGAATAAACTTGGATTCCTGCTGCAGGAGAAGTCTATCATTGTTCTTCCAGTGAAAGCGAGCTCGAGGTAACTTCCATATTACAAAAAAATGAAAAATCATCCTCTGTATGTTTGTACTGAGTGTAATGCTCGACTAGTGGTGCCTCCATGACGTGATTTCGGATTCTAGAGCGATGTTCACTTATTCTGAGTTTTATAGATCTAGAGCATTTACCGATATACATCTTTTGACATGGGCAAATCCATGCGTATATGCAATTTTTAGTATTACAGTTACTAAAGTGTCTAATGGTGAACTTAAACTTAGATTCAGTTACAGGTAGGTAGCCGTGTTGGTCTGCCATAGTCAAAACAAAATAAAATAAAAAATTCCTTCCAGTAGCACCTTAGAGACCAACTAAGTTTGTTCTTATGCACACAAAAGCTAAGTTTGTTCTTGCATGCACACGAAAGCTCATACCAAGAACAAACTTAGCTGGTCTTTAAGGTGCTACTGGAAGGAATTTTTTATTTTATTTTGTTTAAACTTAGATTGTTCATCATAGAATTCCTTCACCTGTAAAGAATATTTACATACATTACATCCGCCGCATCTGAAGTGGCCAGAGGGAAGATCCTCTCTTGGTAAAGTTTTTGGAAGCATGTCAGATTTTACCAAAACGTCTTTAAAGGACGGTATTCTTTTGAGTCCAAAGAGAGGTGGTTTTTGGCATCCAGGAATATTGGAAAGTAAATGCCAATGTTTGTAGATAATTGCTTTAATGGAGGTAGTGCGAGACGTGTATTGTAAAGTAGATGTGATACGGTTATCGTTCTGCTTGTTCGTGCGAGGCCAAGTGTGTGGGATGCATCAACAAAGGAAGAGGAAGAGTTTGAGGAGAGACCACCATTTATAGGCAACCCCTCCTTTGAGCCTATTTGGGATGAAGTCTTGAAAGGCTTCCTCCTTTACTGAGATGGTTCAAACACACACACACACCCCAAGCTAAAGATTGGGAGTGATTTTCTGCTGGCAGCTATTGCAATTCAATATATGCTCTGCATGCTACTGTGTGGCCAATGCATTCTTCCTCTGCGCACAGAAGTCTTGACACTTAAATCTCCTTTCTGGTTTTGGACATTGTTTAAATGCTGATACTAACCCACTCCTTGGGGACTGCGATTAATTAGTCAGTGTCGCTAAATTGCTGAGGCTGGGGAAAGTGCTGTGGAAAGCTCCTAATTCATGAAGTACAAATCATTCCATCCAGTAAATATGCTAGAGGGGTAGACTAAATGCATCAATGAACTGGTTTGGATGGAGAGGTTAATTGGTATTGCAAGGAAGAAAATGGACGACAGAGAGGATTAGCAAGTAGATGGCTGCAGTGAATTAGCTGTGTATCTGTTTGTCTATCTACCTGTCTATGCAATCAGTTCCTAACATTCTGGCTCTGAGTAGAATTAGGCAGATAGCAGCAAATTTGATTCGTAATGGCTGGTGTCACTAGGACCAGATAATGAACTTCCCCCTTACAACAGTCCAGCAAGGTTGGTATGCATGAGGCTGGGGCTGACTCTGTACCCTGATCTCCCCATCCAAAGACAAACACTCTAAGCAATGCAACACATAGGCTCTCTTCTTCTTATCCCCACTAGTGTAACCCCACCTTAATAACTGCTTTGCTTTGCTTTGCTTTGCTGGTGCTGTGGTCTAAACCACTGAGACTCTTGGGCTTGCCAATCAGAAGGTTTGAATCCCTGTGATGGGATGAGCTCCCATTGCTCTCTCCCAGCTTCTGCCAACCTAGCATTTCTAAAGCACACCAGTGCAAGCAGATAAATAGATACCGCTGCAGCAGGAAGGTAAATGGCATTTCTGTGCGCTCTGGCTTCCATCACGGTGTTCTGTTGCACCAGAAGCAGTTTAGTCATGCTGGCCACATGACCCGGAAAGCTGTCTGTGGACAAACACTGACTCCCTCACCCTTAAGGTGAGATGAGCACTGCAACCCCATAGTCGCCTTTGACTGGACTTTACTTTTTTACCTATGTTATGAATATTTTGTAATGTATGTACATTATGGGCCAAATTCAACTAAGCAGCCACTTTGGGCTTCCCCCTGCCCCTTTCACCTCCCCATATTGGCTCAGGAGTCAGGAGAACCCACAGAACAGTGCAATGGGAGGAGGGACATTGCCCCATCTGGCAAGCAGAAAGGTTTGCACTGATGCAATGATCACAACAGTGTGGCATTGAATTCCTCCCTTTGTTTATTATATTACTGCATAATAAACCACCCTGTGCCCCTTTGATTAACGGCAGTATATAAATTTCACAAATGAATAAAAATAACTAACTCAAGATTATTTATGATCCCACTTTTCACATTCCATTGCTGTGAGACATAGGAACTAACTCCTAGGTGCCAAAGTCCCTTCAGCCCCCCACAATAAAATATTTGAGTGGACCACCCCTCAAAATGGGCATTGCCATTTAAATGGTGTGTGTGTGTGTGTGTGTGTGTGCCATGTCATGTGATCAGTTACGAGGGGCAGGGCTTCACATGACACGGTGTATGGACATCATTTGAATGGCAATGCCCTTAAACTTCGGGGGTGCCTGGCCCCCTCAAATATTTTATTGGGGGTCTGAAGACCCCTTTGCCCATAGTTGGCTCCTATGAACCCACGATTCAAATCTGGACTGGGTCCCATTCTAGATTTCTAATCTGGATTTTAAATGTGCCTGCACTTTCTGTCTCTCACACACAGAGGCACTTCTGCTTAAGGGCACAGATATGAAGCTCGTCTGACTCTGAGTCTGAGACTTCAAACTTTGAAGAAGCTGCTATTGAAACGGGATCCTTTGCATCCAGTACTTTGAGTGGCAGATATGGTTGGAAATCCGGCCTATGACCTTAATAAGAGCATGATACAAATTTGCAACTGCTTTTCTGTTCACTCTCATACACATAAAACCACACAAACACAGACATTCTGGTCGTTGAGGGAGAGAAAACACACACACCCCTTGCCCCAACCACCTCTTTAAATGCAGCTATAAATGTGCATCTCTTGATCAGGGCAAATGCCTCTGTAGAACTGTCCTCCTGAAAGATCCTTTTTAAAAAGAACAACTCTGTTAATGATACATAAAAATCGGTGGGGAAAGGAGTAAATGGTAAAATGTTTATTCTGAATGGGCATAGAGGCTTTTCAGGTATAATCTTGATTTAATGCAATTTTGCTACATAAAGAACTTAATGAGGCAAGGGACAGAGAGCAAATAAAAGAAATATAACCTCCATAGCCACGTGCAACAAAACATCGGGCTGGAATGGGTTTATTGGAAAAGGAGAGATATTATGCATGGGCTGCTAAAATCTAATCAGGAAAAAAGGGGGGGAAACCAACAATCCAGGAACAGAAACAATGAATACATTATCAAAAAGGTGCTATTATAGCCTTGCATCATATTGGAGAGGACAGAGAAAATAAAACAAAACAGCATATTTTCTATCAACAAGGAAGCGGGTATGATGAGGCATGAAAAATCTATAATTGTTTTATTCCTTTTATTTTTGATAACATAATAAATATGACTGATGTTTATCAGGCATACATTTCTCTACCAAGATGCTGGTCATAGCAATTCTGTCATTGCAATTAAAGTGAAACATTTATTTCAGAACTGAAGAAAATTATATTCAGCTGATTTCTTGTACAGTGTTTTTTGTTTTTAAAAAAGCACTGGGCTACTTCCAGAGATCAAGATATATAGAATAGTGGGTTAGGTGATATTCAATATCTGTCTGTCTTGGCAGTACACAATTTGAATGCTCATATATTTTAACCCTACCTTGATTTCATCAGTTCATCACCAAACGCATAACACATAACGTAATCCTAAATCCATCTGCAGAATATGCTTAACCATGTTAATTCATATGGAAGTCCTACTGAATCACATGGGCCTTACTTCCTAGTGCTTAGCATTGCAACCGTAAATACCGGTAGATTTTCTGGGACTTCCAAAGTTAATGTGTTTAAAATCTTGCTTTAAAAAAATATATTATGTATTGTAGAATAGGATTGGGCAGAAAGTACAAATGTGTGAATTGTAGCAAATCAGTGGAGTGTTCTGTTGTCCAATGATCAACCAATGTGAAATTATACTGCTGAAATGCAGAAAGATTAGAATAAGTAGGAGTACATTTTCAAGAAGAAAGGCTGTGAACTCAATTCATCTCTGGTACTGCAAATAAATTATTGTGCTCAATGTTCTATCGTTCTAAGAGTGTTCCTTTTGCACCACTCTCTAGTTGGTGAATCTCAAGGTTTCGGTGAAAACAAATTAGATCCCACAAGTCTGAAGTTTGCCCACCGCTGTTGTAGAAGATAAATCAGATTAAATCATTAATGATACCATTAAATAGGTGTGGTGGGTAATATATAACATATGTTGAAATCTTATATTGAGCATTTGCTCTTTGGCCAAAAGTGTTCCCAGACAAGCAACTAAAGAAAAACAGCCCTGGCCTTCAGGTGTACAACCTAAAAGATATAACACAAAAGGGGGGGGGGAGACAGAGAGAGAAGAGGAAATTGTAGTATTGCGCTCATGCTGCCAGTTGGCCCATGATACCTGTGCAAGAATATGCCTCTTTAAAACAAAGCCACATTTAAATACAGCAGGAATATTTGAAAGATACTCTGATTTCCCACTCTCATAATCTATATGTGGTATTACAAGTCAACTGGACAAACGCATGCCATGTAAGTTAAAAAATAATGATATCTAATCCAATCCTGGTACTCCTTTGTCTTATTTTTTTTTTACACCTTTGCATATAAATAGCAAGCATATTCCTCTAGAATGCTTCTCAAAAGTTATTAGAAAAAATGTTGGTAGACTTCCGGTGGAGCTGCAGCCATCGTCGGATCGTGGAATTTCCCTCTTGGGAGTTCCGAGCGTACTGAGGGGGATAAGGGGTCGCGCAAAGGCTAAGCGGACCCGGTCACCTCAAGGGGGGTTACCTTGAGGGCTAAGGTACCCGGCAGCGTCATTTGCTGCACCCCAGAACCCAAGGTCTGAGCACAGACTTTGGAAAAAGGGGTGAGAAGCGGACGCGAAACGGGAACATCGCACCCCCTCAGCGGCGCAAAGCCTCGAGATCCGGATGAAAGCAGCCCGCTTCCAAATTAAAAGATTAAGAAAATAAAAGAAGAGCGGGGCAGCGAGAAAGATCGGAGCTACCCGCACTCGAAGAATTGGCATTGGTGTAATTTTGGACTGGAGTAAGAGACGCAAAAAGGGAGTCCGTCCTTACTCTGGCGTGAAAATGGCGCTGGGCATGACTGTGCAAGGCGAACAGAGAATTGACGTACCTGTGAAGTGAGTAAATATTTTCTCAGACCGATCTCCCGGGAGGCAACTTATCGGGGGGTGATCGGAAGGTTGAAAGAAAAGAGAGAGGGGACCTAGAGTAAGCAGAAACCAAAGATCCTAAGGGGGGTAAAAGCAAAGCAAAAAGAGGGAAAGAATTTAAAAAGAACTGTGAGAGACTTTTACATCGGTTTGCCGCTGTGCTAGCGAACGGAGAGAAACGGAGGACAGAGTATTAAGGACAGAGCAAGCGAGAGGAGAAGAAAGTTTATGTCGCGGCACGGAAAAGAAAAGGCTGCCTCTGATTTACGAGAGTCTGGCAGAGCTTAAAATTTGTTCTGCTGAGGCTTTCGGAGGTACCGAAACATATACCCTCCCCCCCTCCATAAAAGCAAGAGGATTAAGTCGACAGGCGGAGAAGAACGATCCGACGGGCAGCGAAAAGAAAACAGGGGTATCGACCCTTTGGACTATAATCTACTCTGCGCTGGGCTGGTTTAAAGTTAAGGGGTAACGACCCCACGGATTACAATCATCGTTTGACCATCGGCAGAGGAATTTAAAAGCATCGGGAGGAAAACGGGACTATAAACCGCCGGACTGCTGGACTGAGTTTCTGGGGAACTTTGGGGGGGGGGGGAAGGGGCTTTACTTTGCAGGTGGACTTTTGACTTTTTATGGACAATCTTCTTAAGCCGATTGCTATCGAAAAATCTGCTTAGGTGACTTGTAGACTTTTTAGCGTTTACAATGTGGCGAGGAGAGAGGAAGGTCTGAAACAAAGAAATCGAAAGTAACTTTGGGTAGCTGGTGAACAAAGAAATCGAAAGTAAAGTGAAGGGACTGCTGAACTGAACGATTGATAGACGCTCTCCACAGGATATTTGGCGCCACCTATAGGCTCAAACTAGGTTACAAGGGAAAAATAGTAAGGCAAGGGAGATTTGAGCCCCCTGGTGGTTGGGAAAATAAGAGCAGGGTCCAGATTCGGAATTAGGAATTAAAATGAAGGGAGTTAAAGGGAGTGCAACACCAGGAGATAGGAGGCCCTCAAAACAAGAGGAAGGAAAGGAAGGAAAGGAATGGGAAAGCTTATTAGCAGAAATTAAAAAAGAAATAAGACAAAGTGAACAGAACATTGAAAAAAAATTGTAGATTTACAAGAGTCAATGGACCAAAAATTTGAGAAAGTAGTAGGAGAGTTATCAGAACAATTAAAAGATCTGTCTACCAAATCTAAGACAATAGAAAGTTCAGTAAAGAGAGTTCAGAAAGAAGTCAAACAATCAAAGAAAGAGACTGAAAAGGTGAAAGAGGATATAGGGGACCTGAATAGGGTCCAGGAAGAAATGCTGGACAATATTGCTATGTTAGAACTCAGGCAAAAACAGCTTAATCTTAAATTTCGCGGGATCCCGGTGGAAGCTAATGAAAACATAAGGAAAAAAATAGTGAGTGAATTGGCCAGATGGTTAAATACCAAAGAAGAAAACGTGGAATATTCGATCTTAAATGTGTTCAGAATTGGGGTTAAGTCGGCGAAAGCAAGAGCGAGAAAATTACCGGGTGATTGTTTGGTAATGTTCAATTCGATGGACATTAAGAATGAAATTCTGAAATTAAGTTATTCGCAGAAATTAATAATAGGAGGAAGGGAAATCATCATATATAAAGAAATACCCACAAGATTTTTGAAGAAGAGAGAGCCGTACCAAATACTGGTAGGAATTCTGAGGAAAAAAGGGATAAGTTTTCGATGGGAATTCCCTGAGGGACTTACTTTCTATTTTAAAAATAAGAGATTTAAGATTAAGAGTTTGCAAGAGTTAAAGAAGTTCACCAGAAGATATCCGAAAGAGCTGGGACTGGAGGAGGATAAGAAGGGAAAGAAGGCGAGCGAAGCAGTAGAAGGAGTGACGGAGGAAGGGGCAACAGGAGGAGTAGAGGAAGAGGAAGAGGAGGAGGAAGAAGGAGGAGAAGAAAGCGATCAAGAAAGTGAAGAGGGAGAAGAGGAAGAGAATCAGGAGAAGGAAGACCGCGAGAATACCAACACCTAAGAAGTTCAAATAAGAAGACTTAAAGGACAAGAGAATCGGAAAGAAGATATGATTTTAAAGCTTCAGTCATGGAATATAAATGGTTTAAATAATAAATGTAAAAGAAATAAAGTTGAACATGTTTTGAACAAACAAAAGCTAGATGTTATATGTCTGCAAGAAACCCACATTTCCAAAAAACACAGAAGAATTTTGATAAATAAAAAATTAGGTTTAGACTTTGTAACAGCAGATAAAAAGAAGAAAAGAGGGGTGGCCTTCTATGTAAAACAAAAGTTAGAACCCAAACTGGTTTACAAAGATGAAGAAGGGAGAGTAATAATTGTGCAAATAATATGGCAGGGAGAAAAAATACAGCTAATAGGAGTGTACGCCCCAAATAATAAAAAAGCCAAATTCTATAAAAAACTTGAAGAATTAATGCTGGAATATGCTGATCAAAAACAAATCTTAATGGGAGATCTAAATGGGGTAGTGACTCCGATGATGGACAGAACATCGAGAAGTCGAGGTTCAGAAGGCAAACTACCACAGACTTTCTTCACATTAGTAAACAACTTAAACCTAATAGACACATGGAGAGCAAAACACCCAACAATAAAGCAATATACACATTTTTCACAGCCCAACCAAAGCTCAGGAAGAATAGATTACATCTTGGTTACCAAAGGAGTGATGTCAAAAGTTAATAGAATAGAGATACAGCCGAGGACTTTATCAGACCATAATGCCATATATATGGAGTTAAGAGGAGAGGGTGCCAAAAGTAAATGGAGAATGAACGAAAGCCTATTTAATGACGAAAAAGTGGTAGAGAAAGCAAAGGATGTAATAAATGATTATTTTGAACTAAATGCAAATAAAGGAACAGATCTGAATATAGTCTGGGATGCCAGCAAGGCCGTGATAAGGGGCTTCATGATTGCACAAGAAATTAGAAGAAGGAAAGAAAGAGAAAAGAGGAAGGAAGAAATCCTGAAAGATCTTGAAGATAAAGAAAGGCAGTTAATTGTAAAACCGGAAAATAAGGAATTAAAACAGAGTATCAAAGGATTAAAAAACCAATTTGATGCATTGATAAATCAGGAGATTGAATGGAAGTTAAAATGGCTGCGACAAAAGAATTTTGAGTATGCAAATAAATCGGGAAAATTTCTAGCATGGCAGCTAAAAAAAAGACAAGAGCAGAATATAATAAATAAAATTAAAAAAGAAGAAGTTGTAATAGAAAATCCAAAAGAAATTAGAAATGCCTTTCAGGAGTTTTATAAGAACTTATACCAGAGAGAGCAGGAGAAGGAAGAAGAAATGGATTCATACCTAGAAGAGAATAAACCAAAGAAAATTTCAAAAGAAGACCAGGAGCAATTAAATGCCCCAATCACGGAGGAAGAACTGAAACGTGCTATACAGAAATTAAAAGGGGGGAAAGCCCCAGGCCCCGACGGTTTATCGGCTAAATATTATAAAGATTTGGCACCGCAATTAATTCCGAGATTGTTGGAAGTGATGAATAAGATCTTAACCAGCGGAAGAGTTCCGGACTCGTGGAAAGAGGCATTTGTAACATTAATCCCCAAACAAGGCACAGATTTGTTGAATGTGAAAAACTATCGGCCTATCTCATTATTGAATTTAGATTATAAATTATTTACTGATATATTAGCAGGAAGGTTGAAAAAAGTCTTAAATACAATAATTCACAAAGATCAAACGGGGTTCCTCCCTGGACGCCAAATGAAAAGCAACATAAGAACAGTTGTTGATTTAATTGAGTACCTGGATTTAAAAATAGATAAAAAAGCAGCACTGATTTTTATAGATGCCGAAAAGGCATTCGATAACGTATCATGGCAATTTATGATAAAAATTCTAAGAAAGATGGAGATAGGAACTGAATTTATGAATGGGATATTGGCTATATATAAAGAACAAACGGCAAAATTAGTGATTAATGGCATATTGACAGATAAATTTGGTATAACAAAAGGTACAAGACAGGGTTGCCCGATTTCACCGCTTTTATTTATTATTGTTCTGGAAATTTTAGCAAATAAGATAAGAGATACAGCAAATATCAAGGGTATTAAGGTTGGCAAAAGAGAATTCAGAGTAAAAGCATTTGCGGATGATATGGTCGTGACATTGGAGGAACCAATGCAAAGTTTGGGGAAAGTGCTGGAATTGATGGAGGAGTTTGGAAAGCTCGCGGGTTTTAAGTTAAACAAAGGGAAAACAAAGATACTGGTTAAAAATCTAGATAAGAAGGAAACCGGAGATTTACAAGAAAAATATGGCATTATGATTGTTAAAAAGGTAAAATATTTGGGAATTTGGCTGTCTCCAAAAAATATAAATTTATTTAGCGATAATTATGACCCAATATGGAGAGAAATTAAAAAGGATCTAGAAATCTGGAATAAATTAAGCCTATCATTGTGGGGAAGAATAGCAAGCGTTAAAATGATGGTTCTACCAAAACTCTTATTTCTTTTTCAAATGGTGCCAGTAATTAAGGGCACAAGTCAATTAAAAGACTGGCAGAAATTTCTGTCAAAATTTATCTGGCAGGGCAAACGCCCGAGAATTAAACACAAACTTTTGATAGATAAAAAAGAGAGGGGAGGATTTGGACTGCCAGATTTAAAAATTTATTATGAGTCATCATGCATGATTTGGTTAAAAGAGTGGATGGTGCTGAAAGATAAGGAGTTGTTAGATTTGGAAGGTTTTAACAACAGGTATGGATGGCACGCCTACCTCTGGCAGAACAAAGTGAGAGTTCACAAAGAATTTCTGACACATGTATTCAGAAAACCACTTTATGAGGTGTGGCAAAGGTATAAAGACCTGGTAGAAAGAAAGACACCCAGATGGTTGTCCCCCACAGAGATACTGACAATAAAAAAAATAAACACAGAGGAAGAAAATTGGATAACGTATGAGGATTTATTAATTGAAACAGAGAAAGGATGGAAAATCAAATCATATGATCAGGTGGCTGGAAATTTGACAGGTTGGATTCAATATCACCAAGTGTACAATCTATTCAATGAGGATAAGAGAAAATGTAATTTTGACAATAGAAAATCGAAATTCCAGGTAGAAATATTAGAAGGAAAGGAAAAATTACTTTCGAAAATGTACAACTATCTCCTAGAATGGTACACAAAGGATGAAGAAGTGAAGGAGGCAATGGTGAAATGGGCTATGGATGTGGGTCATAATATACAATTGGAAATGTGGGAAAAACTCTGGAAAGAACACATGAAATTTACAGCCTGCATAATCTTGAAAGAAAACATCATGAAAATGATGTACCGATGGTACTTAACGCCAGTAAAATTAGCGAAAATGTATAGGAAGTATGACAAAAAATGTTGGAAATGTGAATTGAAAGATGGAGAATTTTACCACATGTGGTGGACATGTGAAAAGGTTAAAAAGTTTTGGGAAGCAGTCTATAATGAATTAAAGAAAATACTTAAATATACATTCATTAAAAAGCCGGAAGCTTTCCTAATTGGCTTAGTGGGGGAGGAGATTAAAAAGGAAGACCAAAAATTCTTTTTATATGCCACCACAGCGGCACGAATGTTACTGGCGCGAAATTGGAAAGTAAAAGAAGTACCTACAATAGATGATTGGAAAAGGAAATTATTAGAATATGCAGAATTGGCGAAATTAACTGGAAAAATAAGAGAACAAAGAGATCAGAGGTTTCAAATGGAATGGAGTAAATTTATAAATTATATGAAAGAATATAAAATTTGAAGGCATTTACAGGTATGATAGAAATCTTGCAGCAGAGTAAAAATATGGAAAGAAATATAATCACAACAAGAAAACAAAACATGTATAAAAGAAGGTAAAGCGAGAGAAAGATGTAAAATTAGAAAACCAGAGTAAAGAAGGAAGGAAGTCCGAAAAACTCGGCGGAGTTTATGCAATACTGTAAACATTTGTATAATGACTGTTGAGTGTTCATTTTCTTTTTGATGAAAATAAAAAGAGTTTGCAAAAAAAAAAAAGAAAAAATGTTGGTAATATCTTGGAGTAAATTTGGGGGGGGGGTTACATAAATAATTAAGGGTTTATCTGCCTGACTTGGAATGAAAGATTAAAAGAAATAAATATGTTAGCAGTGACTGGGGTCATGTGGACTTAATAACTGTCTACAAATATTTGAAAGTTGTAAACATCAATGGTGGAAAGGAATAACTTAAGGCAGTCTGGAGGGACATAACTGTAATGAGATGCTCTTAAAGCACGGAAACGCGATCCCTAATTTAAACACACATATACACAATTAGAGGGTGGATGATTAGTCTCCCATGAAATGTGACAGCTTATGGCACAGATAGCAGGTGAATGGAGGGAAAGAAGTTGATGGCGATGGTTTTGCAGTGGCAGTCAGATGGTGCGTGTGAAGGAACAGAGTCTGCTAATGTATGATGTCTTTGAGAAGCCTATGTCATTTCCGTATTCAACTGGATAGAGGAAAGATTGAAAAGAGTGACCACAGAGCACACCAGATCCTAACCTGCTTGGAGTTTACACAAGCATAGCAGGGGATATCCATGCCAAAGAACTTACAAGGAAGAGCAATGCATGAGTGCAACAAATAAATAAATCAAATTTGAAACACTGAAGCCTGCCAATTGTGGAACTAGCTTTAGGTTCCTCTCTCCCCAAGATTGCTTCAGGGGCTGGGAGATGACAACTGCAACTGACACGGTTGTTATAGCACAACCGTAGCATCAAACAGGCCAGAAGCGAACTCGCCTATGCTTCCTCCGTGTGCAACTTGAGAGGGGCTGCCATGGCTCTTCCCGATGCAGCCCCTGTGGTAGGTATAGGCCCCTATGTGATAGGCAGAAATTCAAGGAATGCAGAGCAGAGAAGAAGGGGAGGGGGAGAGTCTGTTTTATTTTATTTTTTTAGATCTTAGTCTGAATTTCTTTCACAGGTGCTGCTGTGTTTCAAGGAGTTTGACAATAAATGTGTAAAGTTACTGAATCTGGCAAGGTGGTGTTTTAGATCAGTGCTACATAGCTGCTGGTCCACAGTGACTCCTCCACAAACCAGGTGGCATGAATGAATGAATGAATGAATGAATTTTTATTTGCATCAGCCATTGGCCATAGCAATAAAACAACAATACAATATACAAACAATAGAAATAAAAAGTCAATTATAGAAAATACATTTTAGGGTTTTGAATCAATAGTCAAATAGTGGATCTTATTCTAATTGCCTCAGCTAAAAACCTTGCAACCTTTGCTGTCATCTGCTCATCTTGATCTGCCAAGAGAAAGGACACTGTGGCAGTGGTTGGGCGACCTGGAATGGACAATAAAAGAGGGGTAATAATCTCATTCCTCAAGTCTTTATAAAGAGTGCAAGCCAGAGGGACATGTGCCACTGATTCGGCACTGCCATCTCCACAGGGACATAAGTGCTTTTCGTGTGGAATCTGTTGGAATGGTCCCTCAAGTACAGCCGAGGGCAATACATTCAATCTTGCGAGAGTAAAAGCACGTCTCTATTTTAGAATTGCTAGGTTATGCAGATAGGGTGCCAGAGAGTCAAAATGGGAAGGTGGAAAATAGTCACACCATGGGTAAAATTTCTTTATTGACCAGGCAGCATGTGATGCTTCAGGGACCAATTGTTGCAACTATGGGTGGAGGGGGGAACACTTGGAAGCATCTCTCTGTCATTCACACATGTACACATATCAAGAAGGTAGAAGAGAGAAGAATGAATGAATGAATGAATGAATGAATGAATGAACATATCTCACATTTGTATACAACCTGTCCTTCAGAAAGGTCAGAGCGGCTTCCATTTTATCCTCACAATGGCCACACAAGGTAGATGGGGGCCAGTAGTGTGCGGTCATTGGACTAAGGGGACTAGGCTAGTCCCCCAAAGGATCCCAAAGCCCGCCCAGCTTTGGGAAGGAGGCAGCAGGCCTTCAGCATCCTGTCAAGAGGCCTTGTGTCTCCTTTCCAATGCTTGGGAAGCTTCTGCCTTACTTAGGGAGAAAGGCACCATGCTCATGTGCATGGTATCACAGACACACCATCACCCTTGCAAGCTGGAA
Organism: Lacerta agilis; assembly: GCF_009819535.1. Lineage (NCBI taxonomy): Eukaryota > Metazoa > Chordata > Lepidosauria > Squamata > Lacertidae > Lacerta > Lacerta agilis. Next base: position 18,597,377 of record NC_046314.1, read on the forward strand.
CATCTGGTTCTAACTGTTCCCCTATGAAAAAAAATTCCACCTGCCACTGATGGGGGGCTGAGAAACAGCAATAGGCTTCCCCACTAAACTTGCACTATGTTCCTCTACAGAAGGGACCAGTTCAAAGAGGGTACAATGGGTGCCATCTCACCTAAGAGGTGTGTCGTCTTGATTCAACACTGCTGACCAGGAGACCGCCTGCTGAGAGTCTGAAGAGCCCCACCCTTGCCTCTTTCCACCTGGCTTGGGGCGGGGTCTGACAGGCTTCACAAGGACTGTGGCTGCTGCTTAGCACCGAGGACTCCTCTTTTAAATTGTTTTTAATTTTTTTCTGTGCTGTTTTAAATGAGACCATCTTGGCTGTGAGCCCTGGAAGACCTGCACTCAACCTTACTGGCCCTTTCCCATCTGGCCTGTGAGAGTGGAGTGCTGACTGACTCCAGCTATGAAAGCTGAGGCTGTTGAACAGATTCTCGGGCTGGAGTATTGTTTTAAGGGGGGTTGAGATTGCTGTTGCTGTTATTGATACCATTGTTGTATCTTTAGTTTTAGATCTTATGATTTATATGGAAATTGTTTCCATTAGGTTGTGTACTTTTGATGTGTTTTATTTATTGTTTATTAATTCTGTTATGTTTGTAATTATGTAAATCTTGTCACGTTGTAAGCTGCCTTGAGCATAGTTTCAACTATGGAAAGGCAGCATACAAATAAAATGATGATGAAGAAGAAGATGATGATGATGAACCTTGCCCCTTCCTGAAGACCCATTTGTTTTTATGGGAAACCATGTATGGTTACCCATAATATGAAGCACAGGGTTTTGTGTCCCCAATGTAATCCAGATGAGTTGCTTTTAAACTAGGGCCATACCAATCCAGTTTACTAAAGGTACTTTGCCACAACTGTGATTCTATATTTTCATTTGCTGATCATGAAAAATCATCCCTGCCACAGGAATGGCATGGAGCCAGCTCTGGAATAACTTATTAAGCACTGGTAAAAACTCCAGAGGAGAATGGATTGGAAAAGTCAGCTTCTTTATTATATCAAGGTATGCCTGTTCGCTTGGGCAATAGGAAAGAGCAATTTCTAGTAATAGTGAATCATTCATCTTATAAATATAATTTCTTCAGAGCAAGGTTTTTAGGAATTGCTGATTTGAGTTTGCTTTCAAGCAGTATTAATGGGTCCTATTATTTTTGCTTACTAAAGTGGATTACTGGGAAATAATAGGCGTAAGTTGTCCATGCCTCAGATGACAAACATTTAATACAGAGAATTCTTCTTTCTATTGTTCTTTTCCAGTAGTTATTAAAGAGAGGCAGGCTGTGGGGTTGGGGTGTGTGTTCTGGGTATTCAGTGTCCTGTAGTTTGCTTTTTGCTTACTTTGGTTTTAATCTCCAAAAGTCAGGACATAGAAGATTCGGGGAAATGTAAATAAACTCTCTGTGTGTGCATGTTTATTTCTGGAAGTGCACCCATCTAATAAGCATGTCTGTAAACACCTGTTTGCTGCAGCCACACCCTCCGTTTTTAGGCGTACAGTGATATCTTAGGTCCCAGGGTATGGTCTGAAAGCCATCACCTTGCTGAAGCTAATCAGATTGGGTCAGTGCATGGAAGAGAGATTAGCTGGGAACTACATGTACACTGCCTTAGGTTCCATGCCAGAAGAAAGGCTGAAATTTTACGTAAGAAAATAAAGATACACTGTAATGTAGGAAGGACCCATTTAAGGACCCCTTGAATTTGCAGGTAAAATATTATTTGTTGCTTCACCCACTTTAGACTCTGGTTCCCACCCACCACTGGTCTGTGGACCCAGGAAGGTGATCAGAATGAAAAGTATGAAGTTGCCCCATCTACTCTGGGCAGCTCCCAACAAAATATTAAAAACACAGTAAAACATCAACCATAAAAACATCCCTGAACAGGGGAAAGTGTTCCCAACTGCTTCCATGGGATGTGACTATGGCAAAGAGTTTGGATGCCTTTAAAGGTGGATGGAAAGCAATTAGGGAGACTAGGAATGGCTATTAGGCTTGGTTGATACATGGAAAATCCACGTTTAGAAACAGTAAAAGAAAAAAGAAAAAAGCCCACCTCAGTTTCTGGTGGTGCAATGCAAACACATCAAATACATAATCAATGGCCACAGGAAACTGGGAAACTGGCTTTCCCCCAAATAATGTATCTTGGGCACCCCAGTACTGATGCTTGCAGTCATTTGCCAATTCAGTCGCCATCACTGGTCATGCCAATCCAAGCACCTGATGACTCAAACCTTTAGAACGGACTCCGCAAGCCTACATGATTTTCCTGGATTGTAAGGGTCTATTTATGAGGCATAAGTTGAATAGCTGTGAAAGGTATTCAATTGCTCCAGCTAGTTTAATGTGAACTGCTTTACGATAACAATAACTTTGAAAGAATAAAAGTAGGGCCCTGAACTTGAGCTTAGCTGCACAGAAATGCATCTAAAAACAGTTGGAACTGAACTCAGGTCTCTAGCACATTGCTTTAAAACAAGTTTAAGGTAAAGGTTTGGATTTGCTGCGTGCCCTTCATGTAAACAAATTGGACTCTGCCAGAGGACTAGGCAAAGCTAATTCAAGTTCTCTCCTGTGGGAGTTAAGTTTCACCTGCCCTCAGACCTACAAATCTGTTAGCTCAAGTGTGCATGTTACTACTAATCACAAGTGATGAGGAGAATTAGGAGTAGAGAGAGGTGAGAGACAATCTCTAATGGACTCAGATTTTAAGGCACAAACACCACTGTAGGGCAAACTCTTAGGCAATTTTCACAAGAATCAAACAGAGAGACATCTGCTAAACCAAACGTCTGCCTCCTCCAAATAATAAATATTGTTGCGTTCCTCCTTCATGCATCCAGGGTAATCCAGAATGGTCTTCTGTATTCTTTGATACACTGTATTTCCATATTTTCAAGGATTTAGTGTTCTGTTGAGGGAGCATATTGATTTGGACTGTGCACAGGGCCGGGAGGAATTACCTCAGACCCCACCTCGTTGGTTCAGAGAGGGAGTTGCCGTGGCTCATGGCTTGGATTTACATTGTGCTTCAGTTCAAGCCCAGGACAAATGGCTTGGCTTCATTTAACTGTGCAATGGAAAAATATCCACCTCAGAACTGATACTGCTGGCTTGGACAAAAGGTTGGAGTTCCACCCTCTCCAAATTTCAAAATGAAAGCTGTGGGGCATGCACAGGGAAGAAGGGCAACTACAATATTGGCTTCGCCAGCAAAGTTAGGGAACGTCTACACACACACAGTGCTATTTTTCTAGAAAAAGTGGTACCGGAACTCACCATGAACACTGTCCTTGTTCTGTTGTTGTTGTTGATGTTGTTGTTGTTGTTGTTGTTGTTGTTGTTGTTGTTGTTGTTGTTGTTGTTCCCCATCTAGCTGGGTTATCCCAGCCACTCTGGGTGGCTTCTAGCAAAATATAAAAAATAATAAAATGTCAAACATTAAAAACTTCCCTTAACAGGGCTGCCTTCAAGCGTCTTCTAAAAGTTGTGTAGTTCTTTATCTCCTTGACATCTGATGGAAGGGCATTTCACAGGGATGGTGCAGGGCACAATAAATAAGAATTACAGAGGCATTTCCACCAGGCAACCAGGACCGATCGATCCTATTGACGCCACCGACTTTAGTCTAAAACGGCACTTGAAATGTTCGGGTGTAGGAATTTGGAGAAAATGCTGAAAAATAAGATTAGCAAAATTCCTCATGCTGCCGCCACTCTTCTCTGGCCACAGCTCCATGAACACCAAGTAGAAAATGTGCCTTTCACACTGTGTGATGTAGGAACAGGCAATTTCAGGCTTTTATTTAATAAAACTATTTCGAAAGCTTTAAGTCTCCAAAGAGGGGGATCTGTTACACTAGCCTTTAATACCACATTGGTGGAATTAAAAACAACAACAATGCTTTTTGTCCTTACCTTGAAATTACTTTAAAATCTGGAAACTGAAAGGAGCAGCGATAGCATAGCTGTAAGGCTCCAATTGTCTGCATTCATAATTGTCTTTCTTCTCTTCTCCTTAGATTTCATAACCTGTGTGTAGAATCTGAACTTATTTTCCCTCCCTCAACTTTCTAATATGAAATGCCTCTGGTAGGCATTTAAATGATTCTATAGCCTTCACTTCAGAAGTAATAGCTCTGGTGTTTTCCATTTAGTTTTCAAAGCAGGTTTGGAACTATTCCACACAGATATGAAACATGGACATCCAATTTCCTGAGATAGTTTCCCTTTACACTGTATCTATTCATGATTGCTTCCATTCTAAAAAAAGGAAAGGAGGTCCCAGGAAAAAAAGAGTTTTAAAAATCCCCACAGCCTATATCCTTGAAAGAACAGGAGAACTGGGGAGCAGCTAAAAGATTAAAAGACAACGATCGCTTTCAGTGTATTCGTAATCATAATTGATTTCTTTGACTGTGGCAGTTATAGGCAATTTGGACAATAGTCAAATGGTCAAATTATTTTCATTATAATCTGCATTGAGGAAACAGAAGTAAGGCTCAGATTTTAGGTTACAATGAAGGCAGCACTAATTTGAATATCCAGCCCCTCCTCTGTAGGGCTAGAGACTTATGCTTATCAGGGCAAAAGATGGCATTGCATACTTCCTGAACATTTTCTATCATGCAATTTAGGTGTTCAAAACCCCTCAAAAATATTTACAGCAATCTCATGCGCACCAACATTTCTCCAATGAAAATAGTGATGTCCTTTTTTAATGATGATGATGATGATGATGATGATGAAGAAGAAGAAGAAGAAGAAGATGACAATAATAATAATAATAATAATACCCCACCTATCTGGTTAGGTTGCCCCAAACACTCTGGGCAGCTTCCTACATATATAAAAATATAATAAAACATTAAACTATAAAAAACTTCCCTATACAGAGCTGCCTTCATATGTCTTCGAAAGGTTATATAGCTACTTATCTCCTTGGCTCAGGGGTCGCATAACTCCATGCCCTCCAACATTTCTCCGATGAAAATAGGGATGTCCTTTTTTAATGATGATGATGATGATGAAGAAGAAGAAGAAGATGACAATAATAATAATAATACCCCACCTATCTGGTTGGGTTGCCCCAAACACTCTGGGCAGCTTCCTACATATATAAAAATATAATAAAACATTAAACTATAAAAAACTTCCCTATACAGAGCTGCCTTCATATGTCTTCGAAAGGTTATATAGCTACTTATCTCCTTGGCTCAGGGGTCGCATAACTCCATGCCCTCCAACATTTCTCCGATGAAAATAGGGATGTCCTAAGGAAAAGCGGGACATTCTGGGATCAAATCAGAAACCGGGCAGCTTCAGTAAATCTGAGACTGTCCCTGGAAAATAGGGGCACTTGGAAGGTCTGCAATCTTGTAAGTTATGATCCATAGGTCCTGCAAGAAACCCTCTTGCCCATATTGCAAGTGTGGCGCTGGGAGACAGTGATTTGCATAAGACCAGCTATTGAGTTGCTTGCTGAGCTCTGTCTGGCATCTTCTGTACATGCACTCAAACTACATAGTTCCAGTTACAGGTGGGTAGCCGTGTTGGTCTGCCATAGTCAAAACAAAATAAAATAAAAAATACTTTCCAGTAGCACCTTAGAGACCAACTAAGTCTGTTCTTGGTATGAGCTTTCGTGTGCATGCGCACGAAAGCTCATACCAAGAACAGACTTAGTTGGTCTCTAAGGTGCTACTGGAAAGTATTTTTTTATTTTATTTTGTTCAAACTACATAGACGTGGTTTAAGGGCACTTGGCCCTTCCAGAAATTAATGGACAGCAATTCCCATCAGCCCTAGCCAGTCTGGGATGAGGGGAGTTGTTTTCCAAAATAAAATAAAATCTGGAGGGCTACAGATTGCTCCATCTCTGGCATAGATGGTCCTCTTGACTCATTGACTAATCCCTCCATGTGTTATTCTCCACAGTTACCTGCTACTCCTGCTGCTACAGTCAACTGGAATTACCCATTGATCTTCTAGAATGAACAAGCAGAAGGCGTCATTTCCTTAGTTAAAGCAGATTAAGGGCTTTGACAGCACATGCTCCGTGTTAATTACCAAGCGCCTATCCCTGATTTAAAAAAAAAAAAACACTGTCCATATCTTGTCTAGAGAGAAGATGTCAGGAAGTGCCTTTCTTAAATTGTGTTAGTGCACATGGGCACTAAACAGATGCAAGCCCTCCCAGTTTCTAGTAGATGCAATTCTTAACAGGAAGCCCAGACTTACTGACTCTATTTGTGCATGCATGGATGTAAGTGAATGAATGTATGAAGATGCAAAATTCCCATCAATTCCCTTGTATTTTCCCATATAGAAATATGTTTAAAACAGTCACTCAGCCTTGGTCCAGCAAAATAATCTGTATGTTTATGCAAGACCTAATCCAAAGGGACGTGGGTGGCGCTGTAGTCTAAACCAGAGCCTAGGGCTTGCCGATCGGAAGGTCGGCTGTTCGAATCCCCACGATGGGGTGAGCTCCCGTTGTTCGGTCCCTGCTCCTGCCCACCTAGCAGTTTGAAAGCACGTCAAAGTGCAAGTAGATAAATAGGTACCACTCTGGCGGGAAGGTAAATGGTGTTTCTGTGTGCTGCTCTGGTTCGCCAAAAGCGGCTTAGTCATGCTGGCCACATGACCTGGAAGCTGTATGCTGGCTCCCTCGGCCTATAGAGCGAGATGAGCGCCACAACCCCAGAGTCATCCGCAACTGGACCTAACAGTCAGGGGCCCCTTTACCTTTACCTTTAATCCAGATGAGATACCCGTTTTGTGGTGTTTTTTAAAACTGGCTGGTTTCCCCCCCCCCTTAAAAAAAGAAACTTTTTATTGAATTTTTGGTTGCATACAGAAAAAGGGAAAATGTAATTCAGAGTTGTGGAATGAAATAAAAAAAAGCAAACCAGCACACCAAATTACAATCCTATTTCAATGAATATTGGATGGTATTTAAATACCCCAACCATGGTGAAAAATGAGAAGCTGTAGGGATATTGGGGGGCAGAAACAGGCTGATTAGTTCTCACATAAGCTTTCATGGACATGCAGTAAGACCCATATAGAGAGAAAGATCTGTGCAAGCGAAAGACTTCAGAAACAAAAGAGTCTGTGACATTTTCTATGCAAAGCTCAAATACGTGCAAGAGAAGCACGACATTGACAAAAGGAGTAATTGGCAAAATCATAACATTTGCATTTTGCTCCTTTAATTGATCTCTCTTGTTTCTGGTCTTTATTAACCCTACATGAATGGAAACAAACTTGCTTATAATTAGCACTGCCTAAGTTTACAAAATACATGTGCCACCACAAATCTGTTAGCCCTTAAGGTGTCACTAGACCCTCTGACTGGATCAAAGAAGCGTTTCTGTAAAACGCGTTGCAAACTTTGTATGAGGAATCTGGTTAGCAAAAATAGAACTCCACAGCGCCATCTGGTGTCACAGTGTTAGAATGCATAAACAATGCATATAAAGCTAATGTAATTTTCTTTGCTAATGTAGCTGAGTCCTCTGTATTTTTCATTACACCGTGCATACTCCAATTTGACAGAATTAGTATTGTGTAGAATGAGTGTTGGTGAATTGTGGTAAACGCAATCTGAAACCAGGGTGGAGATGAACCTGCTGTTCTTGCATTCCTGCCTGCCACATTCTGCTCTTCCACAACCCAGGGGTTGGAGTGCAACTACAGCACGGAGGAAGCATATACGATCCCTGTTTACATTTTGCATAGCAATCAAGCCTAGCTTGTTTCTTTAGATGTTTGCAGTGTGTAATTGATGTTCTGCAGCACTGCAAAATGCCAGGGGCAAGTGTTTGTCAGAAATCTATAGAAGAGATGCTTTGGTTTGTGTTTTGAGGTGTTTCACTAAAGGCATCTTCTGATTGTCGCAAGATTCTCAAGACAGTTTGTGTTCCCTTTTTAATAAAAGGGACTTTGGGGATACACTGATCATTAAAACGGAGCTGTTCATCCGACTTCATATTAGATTAGATAAGAAAGTCATTTTGCTAGGAGCAACAAATTTGAAATATCTTAATTTTCTTTCCCACTCCTGTGGCTGTTTAGCAGTTTAGATAAAACAAGCAGTTTAAAAAGAAGAGAGATGATGAGTATCAGAGCACAACTTAATGCAGAGCAAATTGAATTCTTTCTGAAGTATCTCTTCTTCTCTAATGCTCCTTCAGGTGCCCAAATTCATTTTTAAAGCCTCTTCTACTTTTTGTTTCCTTTTTTCTTTGGCTTATATAATAATATCGCACAGCTCCCTCGCTTACACACACACTCGCATACAGCAGGCGGGTGTGTGCACTTAAACAAATGGTTTCCAGTTTGCGAAAGGAGATGTCCAAGTTCATTCCAAGAGAAGCTGTTTTATTGCTCTTGCTGGTAGAATTCACATCATCGATCTCCTTCATCTGCTTCCTTTCCCAGCAGCTATTTGCTATTTTTGCTTTTCCAGTTAATAGGAGCCCACATAGCCTCAGAAGCCTGGTTTCTATTATCTGGCTGCAGCCGTTGCCTGATCCAGCTGTCACCGAAGTCAATTCAAGGCTTTCCAATGAGGTCAATAAGTTTTAGATCATGTTCTTAACACTACAGGAAAAAAACAACGTGCTATATATTTTACAACAGCTGTGGCCAATTTTGTCATGAAACCTGCAAGTATATTGGTTCAAACTAATGGATGCTCTGGACACTCTCGCCCTTTTTCAACTGAGCATGCATACATGAAGCAGCCAAGGCTTCCTGCCTATATCCTTCTCAGACTAGACCAGACCAAGACATTTTCTTGCCTCCAGAAAAGCACACTGAAGGCAAAGTCAGGTTGCATAGTACCCATGGCTAGCTCCTACAGCATCTAGCACAGCACATTACAAATACAACAACAGGCAGAAAAATATTCGAGTGGTGTGCAAAGACCCTCATAAACTTTAAGGTGGTTCATGAGTTGGGGGTGGGGGGGAGAAGTTTGGTAACCACTGATCTGGGGGACATAAGTGTAAACAGGCCTACCAGCTTGGTCCGGGGGGGGGGCTTGTGCATCTGACATCAGCACGCCAGCAACATGTGAATTTGATGTCAGCAGCATGCCCCCGCAGCGTGTGTGGACCCAATGCTGAAATTTGTGGGTACTCGGCCCCTTCATGGGGAATTTCATGGGTGCTGTGGCACCCAGGGCACACACATGGCATGCACTGTTAGAGATTTCAAAGTGCCTACGTGCAGAAAGTCAGCTTATCACCTCTGCAGCAATTACCAGTTGGCAGAAAGCCAAGATCTGCTCTCTCTCCAGACCCTTAGCAACGACTTGTGATTGGTCAATGAGTTCCTAAAGAATGAGCTCTGTGTGAGAGCTGTGTGGTTGGTTGTTAGTGGTGTACTGAAGGTTGAGAGAGAGAGACAGAGAGGAGAGATTTTATGTTTTGTTTCTTTTATTTGTAAAGTCTGTACATAGTGACTTATGGATACTAGTTGCTTCAATAAATACTGTATATAGTTATCCAAGTGAGTTGCTGAGTTCCTGCGTTGTGCTGTCCAGTTAATGCTCAACAGCCAGAAGCTTCCAGAAAACCTGCAGTTAACTCTGCTGTGTCCAGGACTACGTTATTTCCTGACACTAAATCTTAAGATGCAACCCCCCCCCCGATCTCACTGCCCCCCCTTGGAATATTGTTCCCTTTTAGGCTTTTTACATTCCTTCTGTTTTTCTCTCTTTTTGTTTTGTTTTGGTCATCTGTCTTCCCACACACCTACACGCACTCATAAAATCAAATGATTTCATAATGGTGGTGTTCTGCCCAAATACTTCTTACACTCTCCATTCTGCAAAACAACCCGACTCCCTGTGTGTTTTTTAATTTAAATACTATTCCAATCCTATTCTCTTCTGGGTGCTTCAGTTCAAGCATACGAACAATAGTTTAAAAAATAAAAATAAAAAACCCAAAACTGTTCAACAGACAAAATGAGGCATCAGGTTTGGCTACAAGGGAGAGAGAGAACTCACAAACAAGCCACACCTTAATTTGAGGACATTCTGTTGCTTCTGGCCACCGTCATCTGTGCCTTCTCCAATCCAGATTGCGAATCAACTCATTTCAGTCTTATTTCTTTGAAACTGCATGCAGCTTGGGAAACAGAAGGAAAACCCATCTGTATGAAATACTCAGACAATATTTTAATAGCTCTTTGAAAACAATAAATAGATAAAATGAAGCCAGATTTTCACTTTGTAATGAAGGTCAAATCCCAGCTCATAAATTCCACTTTGTTCCATGTATATTTAGCGGCATGCTATTATTCATGCAACACTTCCATCAGGATTTGTAGGAAAAAGCAGGTAAAATGTAGTGTGTGTGTGTGTTTCATAACAAATGACCAGGCTAGTTAACAAGATGCCAGGATAAACTGGGACTTTTTTTCAGCTGGAATGCATCGGACTTCAGTTTCAACACCTCTCAGGTGGCACCATTACCATTAAAAGAGAACATGGGAGGTATCAATAGTGAGTTCCAGCACCTGTTTTTCTAGAAAACTAAGAGTGGGATAAATCATTACTGTATTTAAATATACTGACACAGTTGAATATAGGCTTGCCACCATATGTCAGGAACCCTAGCTGAAACAGGCCACCCCAATTCCTGACAAGCCATGCACAGGATTCCAGGGGTCTTGGCTCACAACCAGGATCTGTGCTCCTTTGGAGAACTGAAGAAGTGGTGGAGGCTGTTCTTCTTAAAGAAGAAATATGGTTTAATTACACATATTTACACCTTTACATAGAGGAGGTCCAGATCTTACAGCATAGTCATCTCAAGAAGGACTTGTTCCCTACAGCAGTGCAGCACTGGAGTCCAATGCACCTCCCTCTGCCTGCCTCCAGCCAGCCTGCCCAAGATGGATCTGGCCTTTTCCCAGCTATTCCAAACCTGAAACCAAAGACCTCGAACTTTTCTTGTGACATCACACCCAGTTACCCTGGCAACCTTCCAAATCCCAAAGGCTTTTCTATTTTTAAGGCCTGCCAGGTTCTGGGAGGTGGAGGGCCTGGAATGCTTTCTAATGACTGCTCCGGCTCTGCCTGCTCCTCCTCTCCCATTATTTCCCAACTTCTCCCCTCATCTGCCTCTGAGCTGTGACCTCCCTCAAACCCCTGTTGTAAATCTATACTGTCTTCTTCCTCCTCCCCCTCCCTGGAAGGGTCAGGATGGGGGGGAGGTCTCCACCACTCCTCCTCTGCCCAGTCCCTGACAGAGGCTGAGGGAACACTCCATAAGGGAAGGTGTTTGAAAAGGGGTGAGGGCCTGCCAGCTCCGCAGGCAGCGGGTGGCATAACTGGACTTCTGAGACTCCCGGGGGGGGTTTCCCCCACAGGGGAGCCGCAGGAAGAATGTAGTTGGTCAGGGGAGCAGTGGACTCAAAAAAGTTGAAAACCTCTGGTCTACACCAATGATGGGAAGTTTAAGAAGCATTCTGTGGTTGTAGTCACATCCATTCTCTTCCCTTGTTCCTCCAGCCAAGTAAATGTGGAAAGTTATGAGCATATGCACAGGTAGTGGGAGCCCTTTCACCTTTTTGAATTTTTGTTATATCTAAACAAATTGGTAGACTAGAATTCTGCTTGTGGGGGAGATTAGGGGATTAGACGGCAGAAACTCGTTGAGTTCACTGTTTTTGTCTGAGCTATGGATAACCTCCTGCCATAATAAAAAATAAAAATCGTTGCTCAAACCACATACCCTAAATGTCACAAAGTGCTAGAAATTGTGCGAGACATTTTCCGCACCATGAAAAGACTGTGGAACAATTCCAGGTCTCAATGCTGTGGTGTTGTTTTGTTTGTTTGTTTGTTTGTTTTTCAAAAGGGGGAAAATAGAAGAAGCTTGATGATGGCAATATCCTGGGATTTCAATGGAATGATAACAGCATTGCGTGGAGGCATGCCAAAAAAAATCAGGGGAAATGCAGCTATAGCACTACAAAATGGTATGTCTGGAAGGGTCTATAATCTAAAACTAGTTTCACTGAGAACTAAACTCTGACTATAGGGGGAATAAATCTCGGTACGGCCTTGATGCTTGACACTTGATGCTGAGTATTTGACTTCATAATGATGGCATTCAGAACCAAAAATGCTCCATCAAACGTATGTGTTTCTTTTTTTTTGCTGAGGACTAATGTACCTGTGGAACACTTCAGAGTTAGATGTGCTAATCCAGGGCGTCAATTTCCTTCAATCTATTCAGCCTTCAGCCTATACTGGTACCCACCTTCCTAATGTTATCACACTTGACAAGATGATAACAGCGATACCCCGCCACAGAAAGATTCCTTTGTTGTGGAGTTTTCCCCACACATGGCAGCTGTGCACTAAAATCACCAAACCAAGTGTGAGAAGCTGACTGGCCCTAAGAGTCAGAATGGTTCATTTTCAGAGGACGAGTTTTACACCACATCCATTACTCAGGACTGCATAAGTGAGATGTGACTGCGGGAGAGGGATTTTGATACCCGCCAGTTTCCCTCTGCGTGGCTAATAGCAGTTAGGGGGAGGACTTATGGCATTAGTTGTTCTGTCTACGTTTGCCAGGAGCTCCACCCACAATTGCCATGTGACCCTTGGAAGGTGGCTCATAAGGAAGTGCAACCGTCTGCCTAAAAAGATTCCCCAACCCTGCAGAACACCATACTTCCATACATATCCCTGATGACTAGAGGTGCCAGCTTGCAAGGACAACTGAAAGGAAGGAAGGAAGGAATGTTTATTTGCGTCAGCCATCGGCCACAGCAATAAAACAACAATACGATATACAAAGAATAGAAATAAAAAGTCAATTATAGAAAATACATTTTAGGGTTTTGAATCAATAGTCAAATGGTGGATCTTATTCTGATTGCCCCAGCTAAAAACCTTGCAACCTTCGCTGTCACCTGCTCATCTTGATCTGCCAAGAGAAAGGACACTGTGGCAGTGGTTGGGCGACCCAGAATGGACAATAAAAGAGGGGTAATAATCTCATTCTTCAAGTCTTTAGAAAGAGTGCAAGCCAGAAGGGCATGCGCCACTGATTCGGTACTGCCATCTCCACAGGGACAATGGAGGGACAATGTCACACATGTGACATTGCATGCGACATCAATGTCCTGCATGAGCAACATCGGGATGTCGAGAGGAGCCAGGGGCAGAGCTGAATGAGGCAGCTGCTCAGCTTCAATGGTGGGTGGTTCCTCCTTCATCTCCTCCTGGTACTGCCACTGGTGGGAGGCTGCTTTGACCCTCCTTCCCCTCCACAGCAGCAGCAGGAGGAGGAGGAGCCAGCCACTGGAGCCATACTGCACTCTGCCTCCATACTTTTTGGAAATGGGGAGGGGGCAGCCCCTACCCCAAAAATATTCAGTGAGCCCAAAAGGTCTCAGCCCCCAGGAACTGGCACCCCTGCTAATGACTCCTCTTACTGGTCTTTTGTCTAAGATGGAATAAACTAAGCCTGTCATAGCACCCCACTGCACCTTGGACTTATGTACCATGATGGGAAGGAATATCCTGGCCAAACAGGTCTGTCTTCCCTTCCCACAAGTCTCTCGCTGCCACCAGGTGAAAGCATTCATTTTTTTCTACAGGGCTGCCTTTCACCAACCAGCCTAAAATTCTCCCGTGTCTCCTTGAGCTCCTCCTTCAAGGTAGTTCAGAACTCCGCACTAGGTGTGTGGTATTAAAAGAAATCACACAGGTTTGATGAAGTAAGATTAGAAGTTTACTAAAAGGATAAAAAAGTAGTTCTTGGGGGGGGAAGGTTTAACACGGAAACAGAAGCATGAAAGCATTTCCCAGCTAGAGCAAAAGCACAGCCAAATAAATATACATTCAATGCAATCCCGTTCACCCTATCTAGACAAAGTCCCTTGTGAAAGACCTGTGTCAGTTTTGCCCTATCTTATATCCTCCAGCCTGGTGTGTGTTCCTTTGCCTGTATCCTGAGACCTTCCTTGATCTGCTCATCCTTTCATCTGTTTCCCTTACATACCCTCTGGCTACATGATCTCCAAACCACAAAGTCAAGGAAGCTTGATGGTCTTTCTTTCAATACTTGTGATCCATCTGCACCTTTCTCAGATTTTTTTTTTACCAGCTTCCAGTTAGATCCCAAACCAATTAACCCTGCAATCCCCAAAGACACCTATGCACAAGGTTTACAGTTTTATCAATAACAGTCCATTTCCTTCAGAAAGCCCAATAGACAGCTTGTTTGCTCCTTTTTGCTGGTAGATTTATTTTGCTTTGGGAATTTGAAGACAACACCACTTGCAACCTGACTGGGAGGAGGAGGTCTAACTTGCTAGAGGTCTTCAAAAAAAGGTTGAATTTGCTGAGTGTGCTACACCTCTGGATTTTGGACTAGATGACCCATAATTCCAAATCTGGATTTCTATGCTTCTATAATTATTTGTTCATTTTCCAAATGGATGTTCCTCGCTGGTGGAGGATTTGCTCATAAAATCTACAACTTTTAGGCAAATGATGACCTATAGATTATTAGATTATTGAGCAGTTAAGTAAAAAAAAAATCACAGTGGGGTTGATGTGTGTGTGTGTGTGTGTGTGTGTGTGTGTGTCAGCAGTGTCTAGTTATCTACCTATCCATGTGAATCATTTTGGAAAACTTAAGTGAATTTGAATGTATCCTAAACCTAACATGCATAGATATAAGCTGCATTAAAAAAGACTGTTAGGTTGAAATATTTTTGACAAATGTTTATCACACTGTATATGTGGTGACATCTTTCCAATTAGTAAACTACCGTCTGTTGCATTAATGGGGCAAGAGCAAATTGAACCGTACGTGAGAAGTCTGAAATCTGATGTATTAGTGTCAACGTATTTGTAACAAGACATTTGGGCATCTATTAATTTGCAGAATATGAATACAAGGATGGTCTGTATGTTCTATAGAAGTGTGTTTATTGGTAATAGTAATGGGCAATTACCCATCAGAAACCATAATTACCGTAGCATATTAACCCAATGTAAGTTCTAAAAATATATATATATTCAAGGTTTTAAAGTGTCTACAAAGTTTTGCACATGCACATCACTAAAGTGCATTTTAGGAATGTGGCATGCATAATATAACTCCCCACACCCACCCTTCAGAAGGAAAAACCCAACCCCATGGATCAGAAATTCATGTTTTCACAATGCACCCTTCTCTGATTGGCTGTTCCTGAATGTGCTGTCTTACTGTAATCAAGTGAGATGGAAGCAACAACAGTGACCATGACAGAAGCAGAATGAACAGAAGCAGCGGCATACATGGTGTCTGTTCATCATAGCAGGATGCATGTTGCTGAACTTCTAGGTTAAGGTAAAATCATTCCACATTGGAGGCCTCTGAATGCCGGTTGCTGGGAATCACAAGTAGAGAGAGCGTTGTTGCTTATGAGGGTTCTGCTTATGAGCTCCCCATTGACATCTGATTGGCCAAAGTGAGGACAGGATGCTGGAAGAGATCGGCCATTGGCCTAATCTGACAGGGCTCATCTTATGTTCTTTATCCCCTTGGTTCTAGAGCTGGACCAAAACTTCTGCAGTGAACTTTTTGGTGGAAGCTCAAGGTTTATAGCAAAGGCAAAAGGGCAAGACATCTTTGCGTGTGTTGTGCCAACGTTTCAGAGGTGCAGAAAGCTCAACGGAAAAGTGGCAGTGGAGGTTTCTTTTGCTGCCACGTTTTTGTCCCAACACAGTGTACCCGGCATGAAATGACATCATGACATAGCACTGCTCATAGCTGTCAACCTTCCTTTTTCTTGCATTGGGAAACGGCCATAGCTGTCAAACTTCCCTTTTTTTGCAGTGGGAAATGGCGCTGGAATACGGGAATTTCCTGCAAAAAAAGGGAAAGTTGACGGCTATGGCACTGCTAAAGGGATATTTTGGAGAGCAGAAGGCCATCAGGTGTGTTAAGAGCAGTGCTTCAACTTCAGGAAAGAAAGAAAGAAAGAAAGAAAGAAAGAAAGAAAGAAAGAAAGAAAGAAAGAAAGAAAGAAAGAAAGAAAGAAAGAAAGACAAATGCCTCTGCTGCCCTGTTTCTGTTACCCTGTCTGTACATAAATTTTCATTGGTTTTCTCCTGACCCCTCCAAAATGGCAGCAACTCCACACACAGTTTTGTGGCTTCTGAATGGGCCTAGGAATGTGGGAGAGCATATTCAGCACAAGACTAAAACCCACATCTGCTAAAAAGCCCAAGAACGTTGCATTTTTGTCTGAAGTTCTTAATGTTTCCCAACTGATGTCTTCAGCAGCTTAGAGGCCTGGTTGTCATCATAGTAAAAAATCAGTGCCAGCCACCATATTGTGAAGTTATGTCTCTGTTTGTTTTAAGGCTTAACTCACCATGCAAATATTTTTAAAGCTGTTTTAACAACACCTAATGGTTTCTGGTCACCTAATAGCAAACTCTTGCTTGAGACAAGATGAATAGGGAGGGGGGAATGGTTATTCCATTTTTGCTGGTTCTTAAATCATGATGGAAGTATTTGGGCAGTTATAAATCTACTAAACAGAAATAAAATCTTTTTATCCCAAAGTTATTTGGGTCTTACATTCTGGATTCATTTGTGGTACTACTGCCAAGCTCACTCTATGGAACGTGGATCACTTTGTTCCAAAACTTTATAGTGCTCTTTAATCTGATGGCAATCTATGCCTAATTCTCTCTCTTTAAAAAAAATAAAAATAAAAAATCCTACTCATGTCCTTAAAATATCTGATGTTGCTCCCAAACCAGAAAACTGAACTGGACAAATTATGATCACATGTCAAATACTCCAGGAAAGGGGGGTAATGATTATAGCAAGCAATGCTAAATTCAAGCAAAATTCAGAATTACGGATTTTACAAACTAAATTGGTTTCTGTCCTAGCCAGAAAATGACCTGCTACACTACTTAGGAAAATATATAGCTGTATAGATAGCAACAATTTTCTCTGCTTTCCTGCCTTTTCTTGGCAGCTAATATTCCAAACTGGTGGTTAAGACCGCAATATTATGCAAACTTACTCAGTAGTAAAGCATGTCAAATGTTTTGGGACTTGTTGTTGTTCAGTCGTTCAGTCAGGTCCGACTCTTCGTGACCCCATGGACCAGAGCACGCCAGGCACCCCTATCCTCCACTGCCTCCCGCAGTTTGGCCAAACTCATGCCAGTTGCTTCGAGAACACTGTCCAACCATCTCATCCTCTGTCGTCCCCTTCTTCTTGTGCCCTCCATCTTTCCGAAGTAAGTTTTGGGACTTACTTATATGTAAATACAGTCGTACCTTGGATCCTGAACGCCTTGGTACTTGGACGTTTTGGCTCCTGAACGCCACAAGCCTGGAAGTGGGTGTTCCGGTTTGCAAACGTTCTTTGGAACCCAAACATCCAACAGGGCTTCTGTGGCTTCCGATTGGCTGCAGGAGCTTCCTGCAGCCAATCAGAAGCCACACTTTGGTTTCCGAATGTTTTGGAAGTTGAACGGACTTTCGGAACGGATTCCCTTTGACTTCCAAGGTATAAAGAGTGTATAAAGAGTCAGAAGAATACTCAGAAATAATGTTCTGAATAATAACACCATGATCTGGCAGGTAAACAGCTGTAATATTGGGAACTGGAAAGCTAGCATTTTTTTTCTAGGGGTGGGGATTTGTGCCCATTTCTGTTTCTCATTTTTCCATTCAAAAGTTCAGGTCTTCACGTTCACACATCCATTTGAGTCATGCAAATTCATCTATGTGAACTTCACCTGGGGGTTCAAGCCCCACATTGTGTCCCTTCCCACTCTACAATTCTATGATTCTAAGAATCTATGCTACCTATTTTTGTTGGCATTATGTTAGGGAGAAAGTAAACGTTAGGGGAAAACAAAACAAAATTCTCCTGACCCTTCCGGAATGGCAGAAAATTCCACCACCTAACAGAATACCTCTTCACCAAGTAAAATAGTCACAGTCCCTGCCCTCTTGAAGCTCAGTGGTGATCACTGCTTTGCATGTCCTGCAGTATTAGGTTTGCATGCATTTCTTTTCAATTTCAGTCGATGAAGCCAGAATTTTTCGCCGTAATGAGAAAAGAACCTCAGTGCATATTTTAGTTTAAAGCAGCTCCCAAATGTCTGGCCATTTTGGAACTTCTTTCAAAAGCCTAAACTTGGCTTCAAATCTGTCAAAAAATATTGGGATCTTGTAATATATCCAATATTTCCTGCACTCAGTCTGTTTCAGAGTATTGGGGGAAAACAGAACATGGTCCCATTTAGCGGTAGCTAGAGTTTCAGCTTGTCTTCCAGTGAGTTGTGCCAGTTCATAAATGGCAATATGTTTATCTTCTGTTGAAGGTAGAATTAATCAGCAAACGGCCACATCTACTAATTTTCCAAGTGCAACAAAAATGCAGTTTTTATTTCTTTCTGGGCCCCCATCTGCGCTATGCATTTAAACCAGTATCATACCTCTTTAAACAGTCAGGGTTTCCTGGGACCTGTAGTTTGGTAAGAGTGCTGAGAGCTTCCTGATCCCAATTCCTCTCACAGAATTACAGTTCCCAGAGTTTACTGGGGAGAGGAACTGATGGTGAAACCATTCTGGGAATTGTAACAACTGTAGCAATTGCTTCTCTTCACAAGTGTCAGCATTTTGACTGTGCCTGATTGAAGGGCTGAAACAAATAAGAAAAGAGAGAGTTTGCAGTCTTGCATAAAGTAACAACAACAACAATTTTATTTTTTGTATCCCGCCCATCTGACTGGGTTGCCCCAGCCACTCAGTGTGGCTTCCAACATATATAAAAACACAATTAAACATTAAAACAATTAAACATTACATATTAAAAGGCTTCCCTTCAGATGTCTTCTAAAGGTTATATAGCTACTCGTCTCCTTGACATCTGAGGGCATTCCACAGCATGGGTGCCACTACCAAGAAGGCCCTCTGCCTGGTTCCCTGCAGCTTCACTTCTCGCAGTGAGGGAACCACCAGAAGGCCCTTGGAGCTGGAACTCAGTGTCCAGGCTAAACAATGGGGGTGGAGATGCTCCTTCAAAGACCTGGGATAGATGCAGGGAAACCGCAATGATTGGTTTACAATGTATGTGCTTGGTTTGCAGTTCGATCCTATACATGCTTACTCAGAAATAAACCCTCTTGGGCTTAATGAGATTCGTTCCTAGGTAAGTGTGTATAGGATTGCAGCCTTAATTGATTAGAAAGATACTGATTGGCTTCAAACAGGGGTTGCCAACACGATGCCCATGAGCACATGTGCTTCCCCTTGCTTTTTTTACTTTTAAATTTTTATTTTTGCAAAGTGTATTGGAATTTCCCATTATTCTCCATAAGTTGTTGAGCAGGAGTACATGGCACTCTCCAGGTGATTTGGACTGCAACTCCCATCAGTGCCAGCATAGTTAGGAATGATGGGAGTTGTAGTCCAACAAGATCTGGAAGGCATCACTTTGGATACTGCTGGAGCACAAGGTTTTAGAATTTACCTGAACATCAAAGATAGTTATGCTCTGTGATACCTAACAATGAATGACTAGGCTGATTATTTCAAAAATAAATAACAAGTGATACACTGTGGATGTCAGCCCATTCTCTGGCATCTTGACTATAATGATTATTATTTTGTTTTCTAACCTTTCCAGCTAGTAAGCAGGGATAAATACTGAAAATTAAAAACATTGATCATAGCCAGGCAGGTGACAAGGTGCCATTATTCCTTTTCCGATTTGTTCTTTTTCTAAGCTAAAAAAAAAAATCATTTATCTCACAAACAAAGAATGACTTATCACTGGCAACAGTTTCTTATAATTACATTTGTAGGGGCTCCGGAGGGGGTGGGGAGCACACACAATGGAGTTTTCACTAAATGAAATTGAAGGGCTTAACTGGTAAAGGGGCTATGCATTGTAACAGAAGGTGATTGAGGAGAAACATTTCAAGTGGCTGAAACCTTCACAGATAGACCTGCAGGTTCTTAGCAATGACCTGGTCGGCACCTAGATGGAAGACTACTTGAAAATCCTATATGAGCTGCCTTAATTTTATGCTGAGGAAAGATGAGATAAAAATTCCAGTCCCGCTCTTTTTTCATGAGGCAAACATTCCAATGGGTATGGCTGACTGGATTGTTAAAAAGGTAAAGGACCCCTAACCATTAGGTCCAGTCATGTCCAACTCTGGGGTTGTGGTGCTCATCTCGCGTTACTGGCTGAGGGAGCCAGCATACAGCTTCCAGGTCATATGGCCAGCATGACAAAGCCGCTTCTGGTGAACCAGAGCAGCGCACGGAAACGCCGTTTACCTTCCCGCCGGAGCGGTACCTATTTATCTGCTTGCACTTTGACGTGCTTTTGAACTGCTAGGTTTGCAGGAGCAGGGACCAAGCAACGGGAGCTCACCCCGTCGCGGGGATTCAAACCGCCGACCTTCTGATCGGCAAGCCCTAGGCTCTGTGGTTTCATTTCAATCACTGTGGACACAATCTACTGGTATTGTGACACAATTTTTCCATTCATGTTAATGGGGGAAAGGGTAGATAGCACAGACTGAGGGTGTGCATCAACTCTATATGCCCCAAATAACAAGGTGAACCGGGTCATGTTACGAGTCAGATCGCATGGATAACAAAGTGTCTCAAGGCAGATCAGGGACTCCCTGAGCTTCTGAGTCTCCCTGGTGGTTTTGGTTTTTCTGAAAAGTTGAATGCATGACCTTTTCTTTTATGAGAAATGTGACTAAGCAGACTGGGGGAACTCTCAGAGCTCTGGAAGGGAGGAGGTGGAGGGAAGCATACAGAGTTTGACAAACAGGCCACAGAATCACAGAACTGCAGAGTTGGAAGGGACACCGAAAGACAACATCTAGTCCAAGCCCCTGCAATTCAGGAATCAGCCAAAGGATCTGTCACGGAACTGCCTCCTGGCCCGCTGAGGGGAATGGAGGGTCCATTAGCATACAGAGAGCCCCAACATCAATTGAGCAACAGCACCTCTTCCAGCACAAAGAGCAATCACACCTCCAGTGGGGAGGAAGGGGAAGGGGCCAGCCGGGAGAGGAGAGGGCTTGGAGATGATGCAAAGAGTCCCAGCACCTCACCTCGCTCAGCTGGTCAGGAGGGAAACACGCCATTTCTGGTGCCCCAATTGCACAGAGGGGTGAAACGTAAAGAGGGTAGGACGAGATTTGGGGTGTCGAAGCTCTTATGCTGGGGAAGGAGCCAGAAGGGGCCACTCCTGGATTCTGCCAGCGACTGAGACAGACATGCTTTGTAGCTCTTCACTGTAAATAGCTTGCACAATAAAACTGCCAAAAGACGGCATGGGTTCCTGCTTCGTTACTCGTAAGCACCATCACGCGAACCTTACAGGATCCCTGACAGATGACCATCCAACCTCTGCTTAAAAACCTCCAATAAAGGGGTCCACCACCTCCCGAGAGAGTTTGTTCCACTGTCAAATGGCTCTTGCCATCAGAAAGTTCTTCCTGATGCTTAGTTAGAATCTCCATCCTTGTACTCTGAATCTGTTGGTTCAGGTTCTCTCCTCTGGAAAAGCAGGAAATAAGCTGGCTCCATCTTCCATGTGAAAGATATTTGAAGGTAATTATTTTTACATTGCAGCTTGATTTTTCAGGGCACTCTTTCTCCAGCTGCAGGGGAGGGAGGATGGGGCCCTGTCTCAGCTGCAGCAAATGTGAAGAAGAGGTGATTTATTTAAGAAGTGTTTCCTCAGGAAGGGAAATGGAAGCCAGTGTGGTGTAGTGGTTAAGAGCGGTAGACTCGCAATCTGGTGAACCGGGTTCGCGTCTCCGCTCTCCACATGCAGCTGCTGTGTGACCTTGGGCTAGTCACACTTCTTTGAAGTTTCTCACCTCACAGAGTGTTTGTTGTGGGGGAGGAAGGGAAAGGAGAATGTTAGCCACTTTGAGACTCCTTCTGGTAGTGATAAAGCAGGATATCAAATCCAAACTACTACTACTACTACTACTACTCTTCTTCTTCTTCTTCTTCTTCTTCTTCTTCTTCTTCTTCTTCTTCTTCTTCTTCTTCCAGCGGGTCCTACATGGGAGAACAGCAGCAGCAGCAGCAAATGAGTCTGCTGGGTCCTGTTATGATGACTGTGAGAAGACATTCTTGCCAACTTGAGTGACCTCCCAGTCATCGACATGAGTTCCCACCTTCTGCTGCAGAAACCATGTCGTCTCCACGGTATCCTTTCCTTTTGAATCCACAAAGCTCTGCCCTATGCCAGCAGTGATAAACTCTTCAAACATCAAGCTTTTAATCACAGTGAATTATTTCTGAGGCCTCTCCAGCCACAGTAATTTGAGGACAGGGTGCTGAAGTAAATAAGCAGAGCTGTTTTTCACATGGATGCAGGACCAGATAGCTAAGGGGGTTTGCAATGTCTGGGATTGTGCACAGTTCCCAGAAAAAGGAGAAAAGGTTAGTTTTGCTCGGTACATTTAAATTGTATTCCAGAATAAAATTCTCCCTACTGGTGTTCATGTTACATGGTTTCTTTTCTCTGAGAATGGTCCCAGATGGGGAACTTGTTAGACAATAAAGGGTGATGACCTGCACAGGTCATTCTCAGAGGACTCCCATTGAAATGAATGGATTTAAGTAACTTAAACCCATGGATTTCAGCCATAGTCTGAGAAGGACAAACCATGGATATCACTTTTAAGAGTCTGATTAGGGAGCAGTGACTCCTCCCTTAATTACTGTGAAGCCTTTAGGCTGCTTTCTAATTATACAGCTGCAATTCTCACATGCAGCTTGTAAATTCATTCCTAAAAGGCTTTTCTTATCAATATGCTCAGATCAGGGTGGATCATTAAGGCTGCATGTGTCTCATCATTTCCTCCCTTATAATCCCTAAAGGAGACTGTCTGGATGTTTTCCCCTCTGCACATTAATATGTTAAATCATGCTATTCACAAGATGAGAGAGGAAGGGAAAAAATATTCTTAACAAATGGCTCTGGTGATGGTATTAAAGTACTTACTCCCTTCACATCAGAAGTAATAAGCACCAAAGGATAGGAAAGACAGCAGATCAGATGCTGAAGGAAGAGCGCCAGTTGAATCTCTTTAGTTGCTGAGGGAATCCTTGTCAGGGAGGTAGGCACCATTCGCAAATCTCAGAGCAAAGATCACCAATGAGCTGAAGGCTCAGCTGAAGTTGCTGGTTTTGGTGTACAAAGGCCTGTACAGCTTGTGACCAGGTTACCTGAAAGATTATTTCACCCCTTATATACTCAGTTGATCGCTGTGATGAATCAGGAGCAGTGCTTCACAGTGGCTCTGTTTTCTCCACATTTCCTTTTTGCATGGCAAACTCAGAAAAGCTGTAAAGCAAGCCAAAGGAAATTCATTCCTTTCAACATATCAGACTTGTGGGAGCGAAAGACTCAATGTGCACTTTGCACGTTAAGGCTGGGATGAAGCATTTCTGCAACTATCAGGCTGTTCTGGCAACATTATGTGCTGAGCATCGCAAGCTGAAGTGAACACCAATGAAGGGGTTGGATTTGGCCCGTAATGGTTACAAGAGAATGCATAATATGCAATCATTCACACAATTATTTGCAAACTCTGCTTGCTGCGAGAAAACAGCCATGGCTCCTTGCAATACAAGCACTGGCCCAGATGCATCCAGTTCATTGTTGGTTGTTGCCATTTTCTTCACTGCAGTTGCAAACTCTGAACAACCTCCTTACTTTGATTTGATAGTGCTTTATTCAATGTCCTTCTTGCCAGTCTGTGGCAGAAACATCAAGCGGGAAAGAGATCTTCATTTCTTCGCCACATATCTATTTGGGGACCTGCTGGTCAAGCAGACATCATTCTCCTAAACCCAATATATTATGTGCATTTTATTTGCTTCGAGCGGAAACACAACCTGATGTCTCAGCACTGAACTTGAGATTTATTATGGTTTGGTGCCGAAGCCCTGTAATTTTTATAGTAGTGCCTGCTTGAAAATAAGCAATCCATTCTATCCTTATAAAATATGAATGGATTTAAAATGGGCAACCTTGAATGAGGCCTTTTCTTTCAGCCCTCCACTGAGGAAACACTTACTGTTCCAAGCATGAATCATATTCCCTTATTAATGTAATTCTGTGCCATGCTTTTGTTCAAAAAGAAAAGAAAACATAGAGGTCACCTACTGTCCCTGCAATACTTTCTTCTTCTTCTTCTTCTTCTTCTTCTTCTTCTTCTTCTTCTTCTTCTTCTTCTTCTTCTCTTTCTCTCTTAACTAAGACTTTGGAGAGGAAAGACACAAATAATGCATTAGATTGTTTCTCTTCCAAAGTGGAAGTCAGAATTCCATCCTTTAGAAACTAGGCAAAGCTAAAACTCTGCTCCGAAGGCCCCCCTGGACTTGAAAATAAGGGCCAAAGTTGTTGGGAATGTAGCTTCTCTGCAACCAATGCAGGAATAATATTGCTTAATTGATTTTTATATATATATTGAAGGCTGCCCAGAGTGGCTGGGGCAACCCAGTCAGATGGGTGGGGTATATATAGCATTATAATAATAATAATTATTATTATTATTATTTAGGGCATCCCTATTTTCATCAGAAAAATGTTGGAGGGTATGGATGGGAAGCGCTGCCTAATTGTGTTTGGCTTCAAGATGTCACCATGCAGTTATATACCATCTCCCAGAATACTTTGATGTCCTTACATAACCACCACATGTGTATGTAGGTCCCCACTTCCTTTTTACATCGCCAACATTGATTGGTAACATTTTTGTAAATTTTTGCCATCTTGACTGGTGTCAGGTACCATCTGTATTGCATTTTTAACACATTCTCTTTAATATCATAGTTTGGGGTTAGTTTACTATCTCTTTTCCACAAATTTTCCCATCTTTCCATCATGATTGGCTTTCCCACATCTTGTGCCCAGCGTATCATCACCTCTTTTACTTGTTCTTCCTCTGTCTCCCACTTTAGCAGTACATGGTAGAAATTCTTTATATAATCTTTTTTTTTTTCAAATAAAATTTCTTCTAGTTTTGATTTTCCCTTGTCAAATCCAATTTTGATATCCTGTTGGAATCTTTGATTTATTTGAAAATATTGGAGCCAGCTAGTGAGGTAAGTTTTAATTGCTTCATAGTCTTTTAATTTCAATTCCTCATCTTTTTTTCCCAAGATTTCTTTATAAGTTGGCCAAATTGGATCCATATTCCTCTTTTTGAC
Source organism: Lacerta agilis (assembly GCF_009819535.1). Taxonomy (NCBI): domain Eukaryota; kingdom Metazoa; phylum Chordata; class Lepidosauria; order Squamata; family Lacertidae; genus Lacerta; species Lacerta agilis. The sequence continues at coordinate 18,622,702 of NC_046314.1, forward strand.
TGATATAATCTCTAGTGGGGAAAGCCACCATGGTGTTTTTAATTCAAAAAATCTTCTATATTTGGACCATACTGCAAACAGAGACCTTCTAATTATATTATTCATGAAAACATTTTTTCTGTTAATTTTATCTTTCATGAGGTACCAATGCCAACCAAATCCTAAACCGTCACTCTCCAAATCTAACAGGTCATTATTTTTTAGCTCAATCCAATCTTTTATCCAATACAAAGCCGCCGCGTCATGATATAACTCTAAGTCCGGAAGCCCGAACCCCCCTCTTTCTCTACAGTCAATCAAATTTTTATATTTAATTCGCGGCTTCTTACCATTCCAAATAAACCTAGTAAGATCTCTCTTCCATTCTTTACAGTACCCTGTGCCCCCCAGTAGTGGCAGATTCTGAAAAAGGTAAATCATTTTGGACAAAACATTCCAAACATTCCTCTTAGGAATGGTAGATAAGGAGTTCCAGCCCAAAGACAGACATATAATTATGTATGCCACTGTCTCAGCGAGGCTTCTAATAGCAAAAAATTGGAAGTCCCCAATCATACCGAAAAAAGAGGATTGGCAAGTAAAATTGTTAACTTACTATAACTTGGCAATAAAATATGAAGAAATAAAAGGAATAAGTATAATAGAAAGAGAGACCAATTGGAAATTACTTAAAGAATACTTTAAATTATATGTGGAAAGAGCCGACCTCTTGATGAAATATTAAAAGATCCAAAAGGTCCAAAGGTGAGACAAAAAAAAGGATCATGAATGGACAAAGACTATGCAGTTAGACGTTAAAGCGACTTACAAGAACGAATGGGTATGCTGAGAAGTAAAGGGAGGGGAGGGAGGGTAGAGCAGAGGGAGGGGGAGGGTTCTGTTTCTTTTTTTTCCATTCAAAGCAATCTTGGATATGTACATTGTTGTTTTTCTTTTCTTTTTTTTTCTCAAGAAATGCATTTGTATTATCCTAAAATGAAATAAAGTTTACCTATTAAAAAAAAAAAAAAAAAGATGTCACCATGCAGTGATGCAGCATGATCACGGAGCAATCACAGTGGGGGACATTCTCTGTAATCCTGAGAAGGAAAAAGGTGGCCATTAGCAACCAAGACTCTGAGGAGGGTCACTGCTGGGCTGCCTTCAAAACTTGCTGCACCATGAACACGCATATAAGTGACAGCAGGAAAAGAAACAAGGTGGGAGGGGGGGTTCCAGAAAACCCTTGGACTCCCCTGAAATTCACCAAAAAAAGCTCAAGAGCGACTTTTTGGTCAAAGTCCTACTCAAGATAGGAAAAGAGATGGTAAGGGAACACCTAGCTACTTTAAATGAATTCAAGTCTCCTGATGGTACTAAAGGAGCTTGTGGGTTTCAGCTCAGAACCTCTGCCTATAATCTGCTTGGATGGTCATCAGCCATGGATGCTTTAGTTGAGATTCCTGCATTGCAGGGAGTCCCTTCCAACTCTACAATTAGTAGTTCCACTAGCCGAAGCCATTGCAAAGCCTTCTGCCAGCACCGTGGTGCTTCCCCTCCGCTGCTCTCTGTCTGCAAACAGGAGCAGGAGTTGCGTGTTCAGATCCAGAGACCTCCCCCCTAAATGAACACACATTTGATTCAAATTATAGTTTTGGTTTTTGGAAGAATTTAGGCCACAACTTTATTGATTACAGAAAAGTGAGTGGTTGCATAGGCTCTGGTTTGACTAGCTCCCTGCACCCTTGCAGGTAGCGCTGACTGAGAGCTCCATCATAGGTCAGCCAAGGGTGAACACCTGAGGTAGGTGAAAAGCCTGGGAACAGACTCTGTTCACTCACCAGATGCTCCCCTGGACTCAGGCACGGGCACTACCCCCTCTCGGGGGTTGACCAAACCAAGTTGAGTCCCTGGTTTCCTTTAATGGAATACCTTTCACATAGGGATGGCGAGACCCTTCTCCCATCCCTATCACCTGAACCAGTGCCTACCCACAACCTTACAAGTTGTGACTATTTGCTACACGGTGAAACCCAAATGGCAACAGCCAATCAGCCAAGTGGGAGAAATTCCTGCCGTGCCCAACGTGTCTTTAATCAGTTGACAGCTCTATATTTGTTGAAAGATCTCTTCTTCAGCTCCCCCCACCTATAATGAGTTCAAATGGACAATTATTTCCTGTTATGTATATTTGATTACAATTATCCTCAATGGTTTTTTTTCTTTTTCTATAATCAATCACTACTTTCTATAATCAATCACTACTTCTATCAACCACAGGCCAATTCAGCCTTGCTTAAATCATCACAACTTTTGTTGTAATTTCCCTCCCCACCCCAAAAAGACCCCTCTGCCTTGATGTGCATCTTGTGTAGTTGTTCAGTAAGCTAAAGAACACCCAGTTTGACCTATGGCATTTATTGTCTATGCCCAGATCACAGTCATATGGGCAGTAGTCAACTATGCATTTACACTCATGCAAGCATTAATCTATATGAAGGAGATCTCCCTCCTCTCCTGCCCCCACATGTACCTTGTATTGTCCCCAGGTCTTCTACTCCCCACCCCTGACCAGAGTTAGGGGCATGTAGAGGAAAATATTCCATTACACAAGCAAAAATCCTTGCACTGGTGGAACATTTGTCATTGGATAAATTTAAGAACGATATTTATAAGCTAGAATGTGTGCAGAGGAGGGTGACCAAGATGATCAAGATTCTGGAAACCAAGCCTTATGAAGAATGTTCAGTATATTTAGCATGGGAATGAGGAGACTGAGAGGAGATATGATAGCCATCTTCAAATATCTCAAAGGCTGCCACGTGAAAGAGGGAAAGAAGCTTGTTTTCTCCTGGTCAGGAGGGTAGGACCCAAATCAATGGATTCAAGAAAGGAGATTCCGACTAAACATCAGGAAGACATTTCTGATGGGAAGAGGTGTTGTTAGAGAGTGGAACAGACTCCCCCTAGGGAGGTTCTGGAGTCTCCTTCATTTGAGTTTTTCTTAGCAAACGTTGGATGGTCATCTGTCATGGATGCTTTAGTTGAGATTCCTGCATAGCAGAGAGTTGGTCTAGATGGTCTCTTCCAGTGCTACAATTATATGATTCTATGAATGCAACCCATAATTAGCTACTTGGGTGAATGAAGCCTCCTTAGGAATCTGCTCATGCATTCAGAAGAGAGTGTGTGTGTACATAAAAATGTGCAGGACAGTAGGATGCCACCCCTGCCCCCAACTTCCCTGTTCCTACCTGCTCCGCTCTGACCTTCACACCTTCCCTCACTGAGTTTCTTTGGGACAGTGCTTTAAATGTGCTGTAGATATATAGTGTGCATGCAGACTGAGAGAAATAGATCTTGATTCTTTTTAGTTCCTCTGTAGCCAGACTGGAACAATCGTTTCTCAATGGAGCAGTTCAGTACTCACCACATATCAAATCTCACTAATATATCAAGAACTAAACTGCCCCCTTATGTCACATTCTGGGAAGCAGAGTTTACAACTGAACAGAGTAAGAAAAGGACCTCTCTCTCTCTCTCTCTCTCTCTCTCTCTGTGTGTGTGTGTGTCTTTTATTTCCATTACGAATCACATTTAGAACTCACATTTCCTCTAAGAAGCATGTACATTATTCTCTTCTGACACCAATTTCTTTCCCACAACAACCCTGTAACGTTGTTTGGACCGAAAGGTAGAGATGTGCCCCAGCCTGCCCACTTCTTGGCTAGGTAGGGACCCAAACCCAGTCCAACATTCTGTCCATGACTGCCTCACGCTGGGCCCATTACCAGAAAAGCTTCTACACGCACACCCACAACATGCCTCCTTAACTTTTCTGTTTCAGTCTTTTCAGTACCCTTGAGGTGCAGATTTTGCCTTAAATACTCGTTATTTCTGGTACCACCAAATCACCAGCCCGGACACTGAGATTCATTTCTGAGGGCCTTCTGGTGTCTGGTGGTTCCCTCATTGTGAGAGGTGAGGTTACAGGGAACCAGGCAGAGGGCCTTCTTGGTAGTGGTGGTCACCTTCTGGGAAGGCCTCCCCACAGATGTCAAACAGAGAAACAGCTATGTGATTTTAAAAGTACACCTGAAGGCAGCCCTGTTCAAGGAAGCTTCTAGTGTGTGGTGTTGTATTGTGTTTTTACTATTTTTTGTTGGGAGCTGCCCAGAGTGTCTGGAGCAACCCAGTCAGATGGGTGGTCAGTGGTGGAGGAAGGCTCCGCGGTACCAGGGGTGGCGAAAGAAAACGCCCCTGGGGCGGGGCGCTGTGACGTCACATTGTGACATCACGATGGAGTGCGCCTGCGAGAAATGTCGCGCAGGCGCACTCCACCAACGGGCCGCCACCGCTTCCGCAGCCCCCTTTTGCGCCGCAGAGCAAAAAGGCGGCTCGTGGGACTGCCGAGCGCTATCGGCGGCTCCCCGCCGATTGTGCACATCAGCCCCACGAGCCGCCTTTTCGCTCTGCGGCGCAAAAGGGGGCCGCAGAAGCATTGGTCCGACGATGGAGTGCGCCTGTGCGAAATGTTGTGCAGGCACACTCCGTCGTCGGGCCGTGCACTGCTGCTCCCGGGGTGACAGAGGGAGCGGCGGCATATGGGAGTGGCGGGAGGGGCTGCCGCTTGTCACCCCCACACACTGCCTTCGCTCCATTGCTCCGGGAGTGGCAGCACCACTCACACCGTGCACTGCTGCTCCCAGGGTGACGGAGCAAGTGGCAGCGTGTGGGGGTGACAAGCGCCGGCCCCTCCCGCCACTCCCCACGCACCGCCGGTCACCCCAGGAGCAGCAGTGCTGCACAGACGGGGTGCTCACTCGGCCGTGCGCTGCTGCTCCCAAGGTGACAGAGGGAGCGGCGGCGCATGGGAGTGGCGGGAGGGGCCGCCGCTTGTCACCCCCATGCGCCGCCGCTTGTCACCCTCCCCTCCCCTGTCACCCAGGGCGTACCGCCCCTACCGTCGCCCCCCAGCGACGCCCCTGTGGGCGGTATATAAATAAATTTGCTGCTGCTACCAAAAATCTGCTGAGCTCCATATCTACCCCAACCCAAGACCTAGGCTGCATACAATTAAGACCCATTTAAGCTTCATTTTCTTACCCCCAAGAATCCTGGAAACTGTGCTACAGATCCCGTGAATTTTTTTTTGGGGGGGGAGTCATGCATTTTGAATGTATAGTGTGTACGCAGCTCTAGATCTGAGGGATATATGCAAATGGCTGGATTGTGATTCAAATAGCCTTGTATTAGAACAGAGGAACATAAGTTGTTGGGTTTTTCTTTTTAAAAAGAAAAAGAAAAAGTGGATGTAAACATATCTCCTTAGCACGGGATGTGGATGAATAATATTACAGTGGAAGCAGCCAGGAGGACAGAAGTTTGGGAGTGTTCTTTTCATTAAGCAGCAGGAGATGGATCGTATCCTGCTGTTTGCCAGAATGCCCCCCCCCCCCCCGCAACTAAACACCACCCCACACATATAAAGGCTGTCTCACTAAGAGGCATCTATTTAAATACGGGGAAGTCAAAGAGGATGCCAAAATAAATTATAAACACAGAAACTCCAGAGTCATCCAAACAGATAGAACACTGTGGAATCCATTTTTCAATCGCCATATGGTGTAAATACAATGCCACTTTGTTATTTTTTTTTTTTTTTTGAAAAGATTTGCTAAACAACAACAGAAGTGTCATTGTAGAAGGGGAACTCAAGAATATATTTTTGGGAAAGGTGTGTGTATGAGAGAGAGAGAGAGAGAGAGCGCGCAACCCTCTTCATCCGATGTACATAGATGCAGACCCTCCAAGTGTTTTCCAGGGACAGTCCCAGATTTACAGAAGCCATCTCAGTTTCTAATTTGATCCCAGAATGTCTTGCTTTTCCTTAGAACATCCCTATTTTCACTGGAGAGATGATGGAGGGTATGGAGTTATGTGACCCATGAGCCAAGGAGATAAGTAACTATACAACATTTAGAGGACATCTGCAGGTATTGGGAAGCTTTATTATGTTTTATATATGTTGGAAGTTTGCCAGAGCGGCTGGAGCAACCTAGTCGGATGGACAGGGTATATTATTATTATTATTATTATTATTATTATTGAATATGTTGTCCCTATTTTCATCAGAGAAATGTTGGAGGATACATAGATTCCCTCATAGATTCCTTAGAAGTGCTACGTGGTCTAAAATAAAGAGCCATAAAAAGGAAGAAGAGGAGCCTTGGGCAGTAGGTTGAGCAAGCAGACAGCTTACCTGGTAAGTCTTTTCTCAGTATGTTGAGACGTATTTGTCGGAACCGGGGATGAAGAGCCAGCTCCGGAGATCCATCGACCTCTGCTCCGACGTGCGTCTGTGACTCAAGCTGCAGTGCATACTACGTGTCAAGAAAGCAGGTTCTACATCAATGGCCTTTCGAATGACACACTAATTTAACGTATTGCCCTGTGTATAGAGCAGGGCTTTCCATAGTTAGTAATTTACAGAGCCATTTAAATCAAGCAGGCTTGTTTCCTCTGGTTATTATTTTATTTTATTTTTATTTTTTCTTGCTTTTGCGAGAGTTCACTGAATTAAAAAACAAATTAGAGATGCAGACAGATGAGGAAGGAGAAAAGGTCAAGCCACCAATTTTATCTAAAATAGTCAAGTAAAACTTGGTGAAGGTAAGATCTTGCCGCAGCACAATGACAGTTAATTACTTTGCCAAGCAAACAGGAAGGAAAAAAGAGTCTATGTTAATGAAAGCAAAGGGGGTGATCTTTCAGTAATTAAAGTTCTGCACTACTAACCAGTGAATCATTCATTCATATATATATATATATATATATATATATATATATATATATATATATATATATATATATAATGTGTGTGTGTGTGTGTGTGTGTAGTCTGTTGATGCAAAATGATATATGTTGCTCACTGATCAAGGAACAGGGGATTTTGTTTGAAAGGCTACATAATAAATTGATGGAGGTTAACACAATTGCTTTGGCTCCATTCACATGTCAGGCAGGGAACTCTCTGAAACTCAGGAAACCACACAGCAACTCCTGACTCTGGCACTTTTCTAGTAGTCACACTGAAATAAACCAATGGAACCAACAGTAATTTTAGAACAACGTCATCAAGCTCCAGAGTTCCTGGATTAGGATCTTGGAGGAGCAAGGAGGGGACCTCCTTTTAAGAATTCTGGAGCTGCTAAGAAATTTGAAGTAAGATTACTATAAATAAATATATATCCTAAAAATAAATAAATAAAATAAAAAAGCAAATCTCTACCCAAATTGCTTGGATTTTTTTTTAAAAAAAAAATTCAGACACATGCCCCAGTGGTGGACGTGCCCGAAAGTAGAAGGCTTCTGGGAGAAAATACATAATGAGTTGAAAAAGATGTTGAAAAATACATTTAGTAAAAAACCAGAAGCCTTTCTACTGGGTATTTTAAATCACGAAATTACAAGAGAGGACAGAACAGTCTTTATGTATGCCACAACAGCAGCAAGAATTTTACTAGCTAAAAACTGGAAGACAGACGATATACCAACGATTGAAGAATGGCAGATGAAAGTAATGGACTATATGGAGCTTGCTGAACTGACCGGGAAACTCCGAGAGCAGAGGGATGACGCGGTGGAGAAAGATTGGAAAAAATTTAAAGTATATCTGAAGAAGCATGCTAAAATTAGTATATAAAACAAGCAGGAAGAAATAGTCAGGCTGCAGATATTGAAGATAGATATGATGTAGAATAGATGAAGTAATGTTAAGGTTATTAAATAAGATAAGATGATTAGAGTATTAATATGACAATAGAAAAAGGTAAAGAAATTACTAAAGATGACTTACAAGGAAAGCAGACGGAGAGGATGTGAGGAAGTCAATTTACAATGTTATTAAGAAGGATGGATAGGTATAAATAAGTGTTTTTGTTTTGTATTTTGTTATATTGTTTTTATTGTATGTCATGTTTTGTAGTGTTTTGTTTGTGTTATGTTAAAAATTAATACATTGGGGGGGGGGGAGAAAATGGCAATTTTCTTGAAATTTACCCAAGTATTCTCAACCATCTTTTTAATTTTGTTGGGGCAGGGAGGGGGGTGCAGCCAACATTTTCTTCCTACAATTTTCTCCCCCAAAATTATGCTAGGTTTGGGGCATAGTGGTGGATGCAAAATGGCACCCAGGTTGTCAACACAGTTGTTTTTACTGTCCCGTGCAGCAGCAGCAACACCCAAAAGCCTGGGTTGGAGGGGGCAGGGAGAAGCTGTTCTTCTGCCACTGCTAATGGTGATTCCCACCCACAAGAAACTATTGGAGATTTTTCTCTCCTCCATCAATAAATGCCATGCAAGAGTTTCCCCTAGTATCTTTGTCCAGTTTCTCTGGGCACATTTTTGAGGCCATTTGTGCACAGCTAAACAACTTGCTTCTTTTCACTGCTACGGTTAGTCTTGACTTCTTCCCTGGAAATGCCATGCACCTTCAGTCAGGCTGTGTGTCTATAAGACAACAGTCATACAAAAAGCTTCATGGAACCCAAAGCTGAAGAACATGGACTCAACCAGTACAGAAACATGTCAGGAAGTGAAGACTTCAAAGGAGGATCACCCCCCAATCGCCCTCTCCACAGTACACCCAAATTTTGAGGATAAGATCCAACTTTGAGGGCTGACAATGTTGCACAAGAGAAAGCTTGCTTAGCTGTCATGGAGGAGGAGGAAGAAGAAGATTTGCTGCACTGGAGCTTGTGCAACATCTTTTGAAAAGGACTCATTAGATCTAGTTCTGGCACTATGCTAATAAGGAGTCTCATTTGAGCAGAATGGCTGTTGTTTGAGTGGGCTGCCAGAAGAGGATAGCTCCATAGGTCCTTAAGGAATGAGTGACAGAGGTAATCCATGCAGAGGCCCATTCTCACAGCACACTGTTGCTGGTGTATTTTTGATGTTTGCTCCCTAACTGTGGATGCAGTGAGGTAGAATTTAGATGTAGCTGTTGTCAGTGTTGCAATCCCTGCCACTGCATGGGTTGTGGTGGTGAATGGGGGAAATGGGAGATATCTAGATTCTACTACCGGTGGGAAGGAGACACCGGGGGGGGGGCTGGTTCACGCCCACTCAAAAATTGTGCACCCAGGGATACAACCCCACTGACACCCCACATGCTATGTCCCTATACTGTCTATGACGAACATCCTTAGACTTTCTCAAATGAATACAGTTTCAGCTCTGGGGTAAGTGGTGCATTTAGACCCAAATGTACCTATAATTCTGAGATTATAAGTGTGGTATGATCATATGCTGAGATATGATACCATATACTGTAACCTAGATGTGCATTTTAATATGTAAGTGGAGAATCTGTCTGCAGCCCTGCTACTTACTAGCCAAGTAACATGTATTTTCTAGAATCATTCCTCAGCAGCCATTGGGGTCCATGGGATTAGAAGCACAAACCCCAGTGACATTTGGCACATATTTGAAGGGCGTTATTGCCTTTGAGTCTTCTTCAATGTTTGAAGAACAGCAGACATACATTTTGAGAGAAAGGATCCCTTGGGCTCATAGTGTATTAAAAACCAAAGCAATTGAAAGGTCAGGGAAGAGACACAGCAATGATCCAATATTCTCCAAATATGGGGAGGGGGTAATATTACAGGTTTAAAAGAAAGAAAGAAACAAAGAAAGAAAGAAAGAAAGAAAGAAAGAAAGAAAGAAAGAAAAGGGAATGTACAATACCTGCCTGCAAGTACATGAAGGGGTGAAAGAAAAGAAAAGCAGAGGAATCTATTATTATAACTAATCAAGAAAAGGAAAACTCTTGCACAGTGGTCTGAGAGTGCAACTGGGAATATTTAGTTTAAACATGAGAAATGTCTTTATTATCCCAAGGAAAGATAGGAGAATGAAACAGGCTGCCGAAGGAGGATAGAGAATTGGTATGAGTACCAGTATTAATATTTAAGGCTATGTATAATGAGATCTGTCCAGAGCCACGGCAAGGGATAATGGAGTGCTAGCTTGTAGGAAGAAATTGCTGCAAAGTGAACAATTGCCCTGTGTCATTATGGCCAACTTCTTTGTGATTCAGTATGCTGTGTGCATCTCTGTAGTACCAGTTGGACAGCCCCAAGGAGGGACATTTGTAGAACCATGTTGCGCTATGCACTGTGCACAGATGATCTGGTACACTCCTCATCCTTGAAATCTGAATGATTGAGCCCAGGTTCGTCCCAAGATGGATTTGCTCATATCTGATTTCATGCCCTGAGTATATATCCAGGAGGAGCGTGGGTAGGGCTGCTGCCAACCAACCAGAAGTTGGGTGGGAGGAATCAACCAAGCTGTTGCTGTTATATCAAAAATAACTCTGTGGAGGGCACCTTTTTAATCAATGAAAATAACTTTATTGATAAATCTAATTTGTTAACTAAACATGCTTGGCTTGGGGATTTCAGAATCATAGGATGAGATTCAACTTAGTCTAGTCAGCGGAAGCTCTTTACAAAGACTTCCATTTGTGCAATGGTCCTTTCCCCTCTCCCCCCACCCCTCGTGCCAACTTGATCCCCAGAATTGTCTCAGGTATGTTGGCAGAATCTCTGGAACACCAAGTGTTTGGAGGGCGGGGACTGTTTTTTCTGGCAAGCTGAAATGTTTGCCCCAATGGAACAATCAGCACAACACTGAATATCTCCCTTAGAGCTGAAAGGAATGCCATCTAGTCTAACTCTCTGCTGATGCACGAAATCCACAGCTACAACATCCTTCACAGGAGGCCATCCAACCTCTGTTTAAAAACCTCAAATAAAAGTGTGCCACCTTCCAAGACAGTCTGTTCCACTATCAAGCAGTGTGTACCATCTGAAAGTTTCTTCTTCTTCTCATATTTAGTCAACATCCCCTTTCAAGGCATTTGAACTTCTTGGTTTGAGTCCTGCCCCCCAGAGCAACCAAAACAAATTTGTCCCATCATCAATGTGTCAGTCCCTTCATATACTGGAAGATGGCTGCCACATCACTTCACGATTGTATCTTCTCCAGGGTAAAATATTCTTCAAACGTTGCTTTGCACACTTAGGGAGAACACAGACGTGGGCATGGGTATTAGGATATGCAAGGGTAGCAGGCAAAACATGGTTCTGTGCTGCTATTTTTAAGGTGAAACATGGTTGAAAAACCCGCATATGAGGATGGTTTTTGCAGGGTCAATGTGAGCATTAATTTGAGTTCAAAATGACCATGAGAATCAAAATCAGTTTTTGCTATTCCTCTCCCCACGCTCCCTTCATCTCTTTCCCTTTGTGTTCAGTCCAAGATTCATGAGCATCCTGGGAAGTCTCCTTCCCACAGCCAATCATAGAAAAGCCTGCTGAGCACATAGACCAGCTCTCCAAGATCTTGCCCTTTATCTATATCTCTTGATCTTCCCCTGGAAGGACAAAATGGTCTATTTTTCTTAAATGTTCCAAGCAGACCTACGCAGTTCTGATATAATTGAGCCACAGATTTGAATCAATTACTGCTAATTCCAACATCAACATTATGAAGAACCAAAGGAAAATACACTTTTCTAATAATTCTTTTAAATGTAATTAGCTCTACCTGCAGAGGCAAATATTGAAGCTTAATGAAATTTCTAACGGATTCCTCCAGGCTGCAGAGAATTTAAAAGCGAGCAGGGGAAAGCTAAGGAATAGCAGATATACCACTTTTGAGAAATAGGCTTACAAGTTATTTCTGGCACAAGAGATTACCAATAACCTCCAGATACTTCCAATATTTACAGGAACGTTCAAAAAGAAGCCATTTATTTTGTTGATAAATATCTGTTCTTCATCTCTTTGTTTCCTCCCATCCAAGGCTCATCTAAGTAGGTAACAGAACTCTCTGGTCCTTTATATTCAAATGAATGTTTTGCACCAAAATATTTATTCAAATCCGACTGGTAGTGATTTTCAGATTCACTCACAGGCAGAGAGTGGAAACAGAAAGATAAATGACTTTTCTTTCATTACCCCCAGTGTTATTGTTATGAAATATTGTGTGATGTTGCCTCATTATCTGTTGGCACACAAATCCAAGCTATGCATAATATGTGAACCCAAAGTAAAAACAGCACAAACATTTCTCAAGATGTTTTCAGCATCTTTGAGATTTAGATGAGGGGGAAAATAGGTTACATTTTTAGAATTCTAAACAGGCGCAGCTGAATCACTCTTTCGAACTTCCTACTGAGTCCTCTTCCTGGCCCTTTCCCCTCCTACTAGTGCAGCGAGAACTCTCTCAATTCCCTCATGTGGATGAATTCACTTGAGAGAAAGCTGGCACAAAAAGCCAAACTGGATGCTGACATAGTGCAGACTCTAGTGCAAAGTGGGTCCCTCCAGGTGTTGTAGTACTCCAGCTCCCATCAGCACCAGCCCTGCATCGCAACTTGTCAGTGGTGATGGGAGTGTGGGATGTAAACACAGAGCAGCCAAACCCAACACTGCTAGAGAGGACATGAAGGTAACTCAGTCCTCCAGGCTTAACTTCCTGTTTACCTGGACTGAGTTACAGGAACGAGAAGTAGGTGTGGTCTTACCTGGGAACAAGAAGACCAAGAAGACTTCCCATTTTGCCTCGTCGTTTGAACAAGCAGGATGCTCTCTCTCAGCTTGCAGCTGAGAGAAGCAGAGATGAAGCCTATTCCCCTATGGAAGCAGCTTCACCACATGTAAATAGATTCATCTAAGTTTGTCTGCCTCTTTGAGCCTGTACTCACGGATGACTGTAAGTAAACTCTATTATATCTAATAATCAGTACTGTATTGTGTCTTTGCTTTTAAGAGGGAAGAAGGGGAATATACCAGGTATATATATTTCTTATAGAGGCTTTAGCAAGCCTATGCAACCGTTTTCTGCTGTGTTTTAAAAGGGAATGTGACTCTGCTAAGTTTGAAGCTTGCTCACACAAGCTGGGATGATATATATAAAATAATCCACACTCCTAAACATTCCCACAGGGAGTTGTGGTTCAACAACATCTGGGGAAGGCCAAAGGGATGAAAGAAAGGGATGAGAAGTCAGCAATGATGGTGGCATGTTTCTATGCAGTGAATCTGTATCACTTGTCACCGGGGGCTACAGAGAAAGGAGAGAAATAGGAATGCTTGAGGAATTTGGTCTTTGTAAATTCCAGTATGAGCTGACCTGATATTCACCTTCTGGACCAATGTCTGAATTGGAAACAAGCAGTTCCACCAACTTTTGTACTTGAATGTTCCAATACAATTCTAAGATATACAGGTATCTCTATACTATGGGCTTCCATCATGTGGATTCCACTCTCCAGCCCCCACCTACCCCTCTGCCAGTGATCCTTTCCCAACATCCAATCCAAATCCCCCTCCCTTTAAATCTCATCTTTGACTCCTTTGGAGGTCTCACCCTTTCTTCAGACAATTTTTGAACCTCTCCACAGTTGACCACTACTGTAATGCATCATATTTTGAAGACTGCATGGAAATGTCAGTGAATGCCAAATACCACTGTTAGGGTGTTAACTTGAACTAAACACTGGGAATACATCTTGCCCATGTTTAATTAACTGTGCTGGGCCTCCAATTATTTCTCAAGACAGTGCCAAGTGATAGTGCTTACCTTGAAAGCCTTACATGTTTGGGGGCCCAGATAATGTATTTGAAGGAATGCCTCCTCCCACTAGATCTGCCAGCACACTAGTTTAAAGCTTCAAACTTCAAAAGGCAATTGCAGCCTGTCAAATGGCAGGCATGCAATTGCAAAAAATACATGGATTAATTCTTGCATATTTGCAAGGAACAGAAGTCAAATGTGCATTTCCTCATTTACACAGCAGATCTTGAAGAATGGGTTGCATTGTGGTCCAAACCACTGAGCCTCTTGGGCTTGGCGGTCAGAAGGTTGGCGGTACGAATCTGCACAAGGGGGTGAGCTCCCATTGCTCTGTCCCAGCTCCTGCCTACCTAGCAGTTCGAAAGCACACCAGTGCAAGTAGATAAATAGGTACCACTGTGGCGGGAAGGTAAATGGCATTTCCATGCGTTCTGGTTTCTGTCACGGTGTTCCATTGCACCAGAAGCAGCTTAGTCCTGCTGGCCACATGACCAAGAAAGCTGTCTGTGGACAAACGCCGGCTCCCTCAGCCTGAAAGCGAGATGAGCGCCGCAACCCCATAGTCGCTGTTGACTGGACTTAACCGTCCAGGGGTCCTTTACCTTTACCTTTAATTTGCACAACAAGACTGCCCTGTCCCCTCTCAGTTTCTCCCCTCTGAACAGAGGAGAGGCTCCCAAGGGCATGAAGGAATCTGGCATCCAGTTTATGGATTTACCTGCCCCTGTGCTATGGCAATCTCTTGAGGCCATTCTCTCAGTACATCTGCCTTCTTGGTGAAGATGGATGTGGCATCCTGTTGATATTTTTTCAGTTCCAAGAAAAGACCCTTTTGTTCTCTCTCGATCTGTCACATTGTTAGACCTCCTGCATCCTACTCACCCTCTAACCATTCTACCATGCTGTCTGGTTAACTGAGTAAAAATGTGGCATTCCAGAACGTTCCTAAGTTCTTTACACGGTTACAGGTATCCCATTGTATGTATTAACATGAAAAACAGACAAGCGAAGGTATTTGGATTGTAGGTAGCTCAGTTTCCCTGACTTCAATGGGACTAAAAATCCTTTCATTTACAAGTGTTTCTTGCCTGCACCATGGCTCAAGCTGCTTGCCAGCAGAATATTTAAATGGAGCCATTCTTTGAATGCTGCCTTGATTTTTTTCCCCAAGCTGCAATTGTAAAAGTTGATTCCCTTAGCCTCTGACAGTTTTTCATGAGATTTCCTCCCCCCCCCCCCCTTTCCAATCTCAAACTTCAAGCTAATTCAATTTATCTTGTCCATTTTACTCAAACAACTGAAACAGATCTATGGTAAATTAATGTGATATAGATAATTTGGAATGCAGCAGAAGAATTCAATGCACACAATCACTACTGTATTACCTAAGGATATAAGATTTTAATTTAAAAAGTTAAAGGTCCATAAATCAAATTCTATCTACACTTGCCAATGTTTCTGACAACCTATTTTAACATCTGGGATTATTTCCTTCTTTATCAGATGAGAAAGATTCTAGTTTAACTCCACTTTACTCTGGAAATTTGAAAGAGAGGGAGACTTAAGGATGCACAAGACCTGGTCCTTTATTTCTATAGGATGGTTTGCTTCTCCACCCCATGTTTTGAATCACCATGGAAACTTATTTTTTGCTTTTAGGGAATGTGGCCATAAATCAAACCCATCTTGGAATGTTTATGCATGCATATCCAAATGTGGATGCTCAGCTCTGCTTCTAATGGAATAGAGATTTGGATCATTCACATGTGCTTCCCATTATCCAAGTCTTCACTAAACTCGTGCCCACCAGATATTTTGGATCACAACTCCCACCTGCCCCAGTCAGCAAGTGTTGGTGAAGGCTGCATTATAGAATCCTCAGATACTTCGTGCAAGAGTTTTCGTATCCAGCTGCATGTGTACATATGCATATTTATCCTGATAACAAATGCACTGGGTGAAATTGGACAGGAGGTGGGTTG